>NC_142144.1:60092081-60322081 GCF_024610735.1 Ursus americanus
CTAACACTGCTGCCCCTCCACCACCTGGGCCACTAGGGGCGCTGCCGCTCATTCAGGGCTGGAGAAAGGGCAGGGCCCTCTGAGCCCCCGCCGACCTTCGATGGCCCCCTGCCCCAAAGCGCTTGGGCCCATGTTCCCACTAGTCAGCGCCCTCACCTCAACCGGCCCCTCCGCTCGAAAGACAGCAGGCGGATCGGACCTGCCGGCCACCTGGGGGTAACCTTAACCCTAGGGCTGTCCCGGAGGGGCCCCTCCCAAGGGGTCTTGCGCGGCCATGCCGGGGATCCTGGACGTCCTAGCCCCAGGGCCGGACTCACCCTGCAGCCCCCTGGCACCCGGGCTGCTAGGGGCGCCGCCGGTTATTCAGGCGGGAGAAGGGGCAGGGCCCTCGGAGCCCCCGACCTCCTTAGAAGGCCCCGCGCCAAAACCTGTGGGCCCACGGTCCCGCTCGCCAGCTCCCTCCCCTCGGTCCGCCCCACCGCGAGCCACACAGCCAGGGGATTGGGCCTGAAGGCCTCCTGGGGGCTAACCCAAACCCTAGGTGGGTCCCCGAGGGGCCCATCCCAAGGGGCTTGGTGCCCCAATGCCGGGGATTGGGAACCTCCAAACCCCAGCGCTGGACTCACCCTGCAGCCCCCCGCCACCCGGGCCGCTTCAGCCGCCGCCGATCATTCAGGCGGGGAGAACGGGTAGGGCCCTCTGAGCCCCTGGGGAGCTTCGAAGGCCCCCTGCGCCAAAACACTTGGGGCCACGCTCCGCTCTCCAGCGCCCTCTCCTCCGGCCGCCCACCCCCCCCCCCCGCTCGCCACACCGCCCGTGGATCCTTCCTGCCGGCCTCCTGGGGGCTAATTCTAACCTTTGTTCGGCCCCGAAGGGCCACTCCCAAGGGGCCTAGCACCGCAACGCCGGGGATTGGGACTCCCGAGCCCCAGCGCTGGACTCACCCTTTGCCCCACCGCCACCCAGGCCATTATTGGCGCTGCCTATCATTCAGAGCGGGAGAACGTGCAGGGCACTCCGAGCCCCTGACAACTTTTGAAGGCCCCCCCGCGCCAAAACGCTTGGGCCCACGCTCCCAGTCCTCAGCGCCCTCAGCTCGGCCTGCCCCTCTGCTCGCCGCACATCCAGCAGATCGGGCTTGCGGGACTCCTGGGGGCTAACCCGAACTCTAGGTGGGTTCCTGAGGGGCCCCACCCAAGGGGCCTGGCGCCCCAACGCCGGGGATTGGGGACCCGAGACCGAGCGCTGGACTTTACCCGCAGCCCCCAGGCACCTGGGCCGCAGGGGCGCTGCCGGTCATTTAGGCGGGAGAAGGGGCAGGGCCCTCCGAACCCCCGCCGACCTTCGATGGCCCCCCTCCCCAAAGGGCTTGGGCCCACGTTCCCACTAGTCAGCGCCCTCACCTCAACCTGTCGCTCCGCTCAAAAAACAGCAGGCGAATCAGACCTGCCGGCCTCCTGGGGGCTAACCCTAACCCTAGGTCGGTCCCCGAGGGGCCCCTCCCAAGGGGCCTGGAGAGGCACGCCGGGGATCCTGTACCTCCTAGCCACAGGGCCCGACACACCCTGCAGCCCCCGCCACAGGGGCCGCTAGGGGCGCCGCCGGTCATTCAGGCGGGAAAAGGGGCAGGGCCCTCCTAGCCCCTAAGGATCGTCGAAGGCCCCCACGCCAAAACCTGTGGTCCCAAGGTCCCGCTCGCCAGCTCCGTCCCCTCGGCCCGCCCCACCGCGCGCCACACAGCCAGGGGATTGGGCCTGACGGCCTCCTGGGGGCTAACGCAATCCCAGGTGGGTCCCTGAGGGGCCCATCCCAAGGGGCTTGGCGCCCCAACGCTGGGGATTGGGAACCTCCAAACCCCAGCGCTGGAATCACCCTGCAGCCCCCTGCCACCCGGGCCGCTAGGGGCGCCGCCGGTCATTCAGGGGGGAATGGGTAGGGCCCTCCGAGCCCCCGGCGAGCTTCCAAGGCCCCCGCGCCAAAACACTTGGGCCCAAGCTCCGCTCTCCAGCGCCCTCCCCTCCGGCTCCCCCCTCCCCCCCCCCCCCCCCGCTAGCCACACCGCCGGTGGATCTTACCTGCCGGCCCCCTGGGGGCTAATCCTAACCCTAGTTCGGCCTCCAAGGGGCCCCTCCCAAGGGGCCTGGCACTGCAACGCGGGGGATTGGGACCCCCGAGCCCCAGCGCTGGACTCACCCTCCGCCCCACCGCCACCCAGGCCGTTATTGGCGCCGCGGGTCATTCAGAGCGGGAGAACGTGCAGGGCATTCCGAGCCCCTGACGACTTTGGAAGGCCCCCCGCGCCAAAACGCTTGGGCCCACGCTCCCACTCCTCAGCCCCCTCAGCTCAGCCTGCCCCTCCGCTCGCGGCACATCCAGCAGATAGGGCTTGCCAGCCTCCTGGGGGCTAACCCTAACTCTAGGTGGGCTCCTGAGGGGCACCTCCCCAGGGGCCTGGCGCCCCAACGCAGGGGATTGGGGACCGGAGACCCAGCGCCGGACTCACCCTGCAGCCCCCCGCCACCTGGGTCGCTAGGGAGCCCGCCGGTCATTCAGGGCGTGAGAACGGGCAGGGCCCTCTGTGCCCCAGGTAACTTTCGAAGGCCCCCCCCGCTCCAAAATGTTTGGGCCAAGGCTCCACCTCGCCAGCGCCCTCACTCCGCCCGCCCCTCCACTCGCTGCACTGCAGGCATTTCGGGCCTGCCGGCATCCTTCTTGCTAACCCTAACCCTAGGTCGGTCCCCGAGAGGCCCCTGACAAGGGGCCTGGGGCCGCAATGCTGGAGATTGGGGACCCCCGAGCCCCAGGGCAAGACTAACACTGCTGCCGTCCACCACCTGGGCCACTAGGGGCGCTGTCTCTCATTCAGGCCTGGAGAAGGGGCAGGGCCCTCCGAGCCCCCGCGGACCTTCGATGGCCCCCCGCCCCAAAGCGCTTGGGCCCACGTTCCCACTAGTCAGCGCCCTCACCTCAACCCGCCACTCCGCTCGAAACACAGCAGCCGGATCGGACCTGCCGGCCTCCTGGGGGCTAACCCTAACCCTAGGTCGGTTCCCGAGGGGCCCCTCCCAAGGGGCCATGCGCCGCCATGCCCGGGATCCTGGACGTCCTACCCCAGGGCCGGACTCACCCTGCAGCCACCCGCCACCCGGGCCGCTAGGAGCGCTGCCGGTCATTCAGGCGGTAGAAGGGCCAGGGTCCTACAAGCCCCTGACGACCTTCAAAGGCCGCCCCAGCGCCAAAACCTGTGGGCCCACGGTCCCGCTCACCAGCTCCCTCCCCAGGCCCGAAGGAACGCGCGCTACACAGCCAGGGGATTGGGCCTGATGGCCTCCTGGGGGCTAAGCCTAACCCAAGGTGGGTCCCCGAGGGGCCCATCCCAAGGCGCTTGGCGCCCCAACGCCAGGGATTGGGGACCCGAGACCCAGCACCGGATTCACCCTGCAGCCCCCCACCCCCGGGGCCGCTAGGGGGCCCGCCGGTTAATCAGGGGGGGAGAACGGGCAGGGCACTCTGAGCCCCCAGCGACCTTCGAAGGCCCCCTGCGCCAAAATGTTTGGGCCCAGGCTTCTGCTCGCCAGCGCCCTCACTCCGTCCGCCCCTCCACTCACAGCACAGCCGGCATTTCGGGCCTGCCGGCATCCTGCTTGCTAACCCTAACCCTAGGTCAGTCCCCGAGAGGCCCATTACAAGGGGCCTGGGGCTGCAACGCTGGGGATTGGGGACTCCTGAGCCCCAGGACCAAACTAACACTGCTTTCCTCCACCACCTGGGCCACTAGGGGCACTGCCGCTCATTCAGGGCAGGAGAACATACAGGGCCCTCCCAGCCCCCCGGACCCTCGATGCACCTGCTCCCCAAGCGCTTGGACCCACGTTGCCACTAGTCAGCGCCCTCACCTCAACCCGCCCCTCCGCTCGAAACACAGCAGGCGGATCGGACTACCATACTCCTGGAGGCTAATCCTAACCCTAGGTCGGTCCCCGAAGGGCCCATCTCAAGGGGCTTGGCGCCCCAACGCTGGGGATTGGGACCCTCCGAACCCCAGCGCTGGACTCACCCTGCAGCCCCCCGCCACCCGGGCCGCTAGGGGCGCCGCCAGTCATTCAGGCTCGAGAACTGGTAGGGCCCTCCAAGCCCCTGGCGAGCTTCGTAGGCCGCCTGCGCCAAAACACTTGGGCCCACGCTCCCACTCACCAGCGCCCTCCCCTCGGCCCGCCCCCCCCCCTCGCCACACCGCCCATGGATCCTGCCTGCCGGCCTCCTCGGGGCTAATCCTAACCCTAGGTCGGCCCCCAAGGGGCTCCTCCCAAGAGGTCTGGCACCGCAATGCCAGAGATTGGGGACCCCCGCCCCAGCGCTGGACTCACCCTCCGCCACACCGCCACCCGGGCCTTTATTGGCGCCGCTGCTCATTCAGGGCGGGAGAATGTGCAGGGCACACCGAGCCCCTGGCGCATTTCGAAGGCCCCCACGCCAAACTCTTGGGCCCCCGCTCCCACTCCTCAACGCCCTCAGCTCGGCCTGCCCCTCCGCTCGCTGCACATCCAGCAGATCGGGCTTGCCGGCCTCCTGGGGGCTAACCCTAACTCTAGGTGGGCTCCTTAGGGGCCCCTCGCAAGGGGCCTGGTGCCCCAACGCCTGGGATTGGGGACCCGAGACCCAGCGCTGGACTCACCCTCCGCCCCACCGCCACCCGGGCCGTTATTGGCGCCGCCTGTCATCAGGGCGGCAGAACAGGCAGGGCCCTCCGAGCCCCCTTCCACATTCGATGGCCCCCCGCCCCAAGGCGCTTGGGCCCACGTTGCCACTAGTCAGCGCCCTCACCTCAACCCGCCCCTCCGCTGGAAACACAGCAAGCAGATTGCACCTGCCGGCCGCATGGGGGCTAACGTGAACCCTAGGTTGGTCCCCGATGGGACCCTCCCAAGGGGCTTGGCAACCCAACGCCGGGGATTGGGAACCACTGAACCCCAGCGGTGGAATCACCCTGCAGGCCCCCGCCACTCCGGCCGCTAGGGGCGCCGCCGTTCATTCAAGCGGGAGAGGGAGCAGGGCCCTCCTAGACCCTGATGACCTTCGAAGGCCCCTGCGCCAAAATGGTTGGGCCCTTGCTCCCACTCCTCAGCGCCCTCAGCTCGGCCTACCCCTCTGATCGCCGCACATCCAGCAGGTCGGGCTTGCCGGCCTCCCGGGGGCTAACACTAACTCTAGGTGAGTTCCTGAGGGGCCCCACCCAAGGGCCCGGCGCCGCAGCGGCGGAGGTTGGGGACCAGAGACCCAGCGCCGGACTCACCCTGCAGCCCCCCGCCACCTGGGCCTCTAGGGGGCCCACCGGTCATACAGGGCGGGAGAACGGGCAGGGCACTCTGAGCTCCCGGCTACCTTCGAAGGACCCCTCGCCAAATGTTTGGCCCCAGGCTTCCGCTCGCCGGCGCCCTCATTCGGCCCGCCCCTCCACTCGCTGCACAGCGTTCATTTCGGGCCTGCCGGCATCCTGCTTGCTAACCCTGACCCTAGGTAGTCCCCGAGAGGCCCCAGACAAGGGGCCTGGGGCTGCAACACTGGGGATTGGGGACCCCCGAGCCCCAGGGCCAGACTAACACTGCTGCCCCTCCACCACCTGGGCACTAGGGGCGCTGCCGCTCATTCCCGGCGGGAGAACGGGCAGGGCCCTCCGGCACCCGCCGACCTTCGATGGCCCCCCCCGCCCCAAAGCGCTTGGGCCCACGTTCCCTCTAGTCAGCGCCCTCACCTCAACCTGCCCCACCGCTCCAAACACAGCAGGCGGATTGGACCTGCCAGCCTCCTGGGGGCTAACCCTAACCCCAGGTCAGTCCCCGAGGGTCCCCTCCGAAGGGGCCTTGTGCAGCCACGCCCGGGATCCTGGACGTCCTAGCCCCAGGGCCGGACACACCCTGAAGCCCCCGCCACCAGGGCCGCTAGGGGCGCCGCCGGTCATTCAGGCGGGAGAACGGGCAGGGCCCTACTAGCCCCTGAGGCTCTTCGAAGGCCCCCACGCCAAAACCTGTGGGCCCACGGTCCCGCTTGCCAGCTCCGTCCCCTCGGCCCGCCCCTCCGCGCGCCACACAGCCAGGGGATTGGGCCTGACGGCCTCCTGGGGGCTCACGCAAACCCTAGGTGGGTCCCCAAGGGGACCATCCCAAGGGGTTTGGCGCCCCAACGCCGGGAATTGGGAACCTCCAAACCCTAGCGCTGGACTCACCCTGCAGCCCCACGCCACCAGGGCCACTAGGAGCGCTGCCGGTCATTAAGGGGGGGAGAACGGGTAAGGCCCTTCGAATTCCCGGGGAGCTTCGAAGGCCCCTGCGCCTAAACACTTGGGCCCACGCTCCGCTCTCCAGCGCCCTCCCCTCCGGCCGCCCCCTCCCCGCTCGCCACACCGCCCCTGGATCCTGCCTGCCGGCCTCCTGGGGGCTAATCCTAACCCTTGTTCGGCTCCCGAGGGGCCACTCCCAAGGGGCCTGGCACCGCAACGCCGGGGATTGGGACCCCCGAGCCCCAGCGCTGGACTCACCCTCTGCCCCACCGCCACCCAGGCCGTTATTGGCGCCGCCGGTCATTCAGAGTGGGAGAACGTGCAGGCACTCCGAGCCCCTGATGACTTTCGAAGGCCCCCCGCGCCAAAACGCTTGGGCCCACGTTCCCACTCTTCAGCGCCCTCAGCTCGGCCTGCCCCTCCGTTCGCCGCACCTCCAGCAGATCGGGCTTGCGGGAGTCCTGGGGGCTAACCCTAACTCTAGGTGGGCTCCTGAGGGGCCCCACCCAAGGGGCCTGGTGCCCCAACGCCGGGGATTGAGGACCCGAGACCAAGCGCCGGACTTTACCCGCAGCCCCCCGCCACCTGGGCCGCTAGGGGGCCCGCCGGTCATTCAGGGCGTGAGAACGGGCAGGGCCCTCTGTGCCCCAGGCAACCTTCGAAGGCCCCCCCACGCCAAAACGGTTGGGCCTACGCTCCCACTCCTCAGAGCCCTCAGCTCGGCCTACCCCTCTGCTCGCCGCACATCCAGCAGGTCGGGCTTGCCGGCCTCCCGGGGGCTAACACTAACTCTAGGTGGGCTCCTGAGGGGCCCCACACAAGGTGCCTGGCGCCACAGCGGCGGAGGTTGGGGACCCGAGACCCAGCGCCGGACTCACCCTGCAGCCCCCCGCCACCTGGGCCTCTAGGGGGCCCACCGGTCCTACGGGGCGGGAGAAGGGGCAGGGCCCTCCTAGCCCCTGAGGATCTTCGAAGTCCCCCACGCCAAAACCTGTGGGCCCACGGTCCCGCTCGCCAGCTCCGTCCCCTCGGCCCGCCCCACCGCGTGCCACACAGCCAGGGGATTGGGCCTGACGGGCTCCTGGGGGCTAACCCTAACCCTTGTTGGTCCCCGAGGGGCCCCTCCCAAGGGGCCTTGCGCTGCCACGCCCGGGATCCTGGACGTCCTAGCCCCAGGGCCGGACACACCCTGAAGCCCCCGCCACCAGGGCCGCTAGGGGCGCCGCCGGTCATTCAGGCGGGAGAAGGGGCAGGGCCCTCCTAGCCCCTGAGGATCTTCGAAGGCCCCCACGCCAAAACCTGTGGGCCCATGGTCCCGCTCGCCAGCTCTGTCCACTCGGCCCGCCCCACCGCGCGCCACACAGCTAGGGGATTGGGCCTGACGGCCTCCTGGGGGCTAACGCAAACCCTAGGTGGGTCCCCGAGGGGCCCATCCCAAGGATCTTGGCACCCCAACGCTGGGGATTGGGAACCTCCAAACCCCAGCGCTGGACTCACCCTGCAGCCCCCCACCAACCGGGCCGCTAGGGGCGCTGCCGGTCATTCAGGGGGGGAGAACAGGTAGGGCCCTCTGAGCCCCCGGGGAGCTTCGAAGGCCCCCTGCGCCAAAACACTTGGGCCCCCGCTCCGCTCTCCAGCGCCCTCCCCTCGGCCCGCCCCCCGGCTCGCCACACCGCCGGTGGATCCTGCCTGCCGGCGTCCTGGGGGCTAATCCTAACCCTAGGTGGGCCCCCGAGGGGCCCCTCCCAAGGGTCCTGGCACCGCAACTCCGGGCATTGGGGACCCCCGAGCCCCAGGGCAAGACTAACACTGCTGCCCCTCCACCACCTGGGCCACTAGGGGCGCTGCCGCTCATTCAGGGCTGGAGAAAGGGCAGGGCCCTCTGAGCCCCCGCCGACCTTCGATGGCCCCCTGCCCCAAAGCGCTTGGGCCCATGTTCCCACTAGTCAGCGCCCTCACCTCAACCGGCCCCTCCGCTCGAAAGACAGCAGGCGGATCGGACCTGCCGGCCACCTGGGGGTAACCTTAACCCTAGGGCTGTCCCGGAGGGGCCCCTCCCAAGGGGTCTTGCGCGGCCATGCCGGGGATCCTGGACGTCCTAGCCCCAGGGCCGGACTCACCCTGCAGCCCCCTGGCACCCGGGCTGCTAGGGGCGCCGCCGGTTATTCAGGCGGGAGAAGGGGCAGGGCCCTCGGAGCCCCCGACCTCCTTAGAAGGCCCCGCGCCAAAACCTGTGGGCCCACGGTCCCGCTCGCCAGCTCCCTCCCCTCGGTCCGCCCCACCGCGAGCCACACAGCCAGGGGATTGGGCCTGAAGGCCTCCTGGGGGCTAACCCAAACCCTAGGTGGGTCCCCGAGGGGCCCATCCCAAGGGGCTTGGTGCCCCAATGCCGGGGATTGGGAACCTCCAAACCCCAGCGCTGGACTCACCCTGCAGCCCCCCGCCACCCGGGCCGCTTCAGCCGCCGCCGATCATTCAGGCGGGGAGAACGGGTAGGGCCCTCTGAGCCCCTGGGGAGCTTCGAAGGCCCCCTGCGCCAAAACACTTGGGGCCACGCTCCGCTCTCCAGCGCCCTCTCCTCCGGCCGCCCACCCCCCCCCCCGCTCGCCACACCGCCCGTGGATCCTTCCTGCCGGCCTCCTGGGGGCTAATTCTAACCTTTGTTCGGCCCCGAAGGGCCACTCCCAAGGGGCCTAGCACCGCAACGCCGGGGATTGGGACTCCCGAGCCCCAGCGCTGGACTCACCCTTTGCCCCACCGCCACCCAGGCCATTATTGGCGCTGCCTATCATTCAGAGCGGGAGAACGTGCAGGGCACTCCGAGCCCCTGACAACTTTTGAAGGCCCCCCCGCGCCAAAACGCTTGGGCCCACGCTCCCAGTCCTCAGCGCCCTCAGCTCGGCCTGCCCCTCTGCTCGCCGCACATCCAGCAGATCGGGCTTGCGGGACTCCTGGGGGCTAACCCGAACTCTAGGTGGGTTCCTGAGGGGCCCCACCCAAGGGGCCTGGCGCCCCAACGCCGGGGATTGGGGACCCGAGACCGAGCGCTGGACTTTACCCGCAGCCCCCAGGCACCTGGGCCGCAGGGGCGCTGCCGGTCATTTAGGCGGGAGAAGGGGCAGGGCCCTCCGAACCCCCGCCGACCTTCGATGGCCCCCCTCCCCAAAGGGCTTGGGCCCACGTTCCCACTAGTCAGCGCCCTCACCTCAACCTGTCGCTCCGCTCAAAAAACAGCAGGCGAATCAGACCTGCCGGCCTCCTGGGGGCTAACCCTAACCCTAGGTCGGTCCCCGAGGGGCCCCTCCCAAGGGGCCTGGAGAGGCACGCCGGGGATCCTGTACCTCCTAGCCACAGGGCCCGACACACCCTGCAGCCCCCGCCACAGGGGCCGCTAGGGGCGCCGCCGGTCATTCAGGCGGGAAAAGGGGCAGGGCCCTCCTAGCCCCTAAGGATCGTCGAAGGCCCCCACGCCAAAACCTGTGGTCCCAAGGTCCCGCTCGCCAGCTCCGTCCCCTCGGCCCGCCCCACCGCGCGCCACACAGCCAGGGGATTGGGCCTGACGGCCTCCTGGGGGCTAACGCAATCCCAGGTGGGTCCCTGAGGGGCCCATCCCAAGGGGCTTGGCGCCCCAACGCTGGGGATTGGGAACCTCCAAACCCCAGCGCTGGAATCACCCTGCAGCCCCCTGCCACCCGGGCCGCTAGGGGCGCCGCCGGTCATTCAGGGGGGAATGGGTAGGGCCCTCCGAGCCCCCGGCGAGCTTCCAAGGCCCCCGCGCCAAAACACTTGGGCCCAAGCTCCGCTCTCCAGCGCCCTCCCCTCCGGCTCCCCCCTCCCCCCCCCCCCCCCGCTAGCCACACCGCCGGTGGATCTTACCTGCCGGCCCCCTGGGGGCTAATCCTAACCCTAGTTCGGCCTCCAAGGGGCCCCTCCCAAGGGGCCTGGCACTGCAACGCGGGGGATTGGGACCCCCGAGCCCCAGCGCTGGACTCACCCTCCGCCCCACCGCCACCCAGGCCGTTATTGGCGCCGCGGGTCATTCAGAGCGGGAGAACGTGCAGGGCATTCCGAGCCCCTGACGACTTTGGAAGGCCCCCCGCGCCAAAACGCTTGGGCCCACGCTCCCACTCCTCAGCCCCCTCAGCTCAGCCTGCCCCTCCGCTCGCGGCACATCCAGCAGATAGGGCTTGCCAGCCTCCTGGGGGCTAACCCTAACTCTAGGTGGGCTCCTGAGGGGCACCTCCCCAGGGGCCTGGCGCCCCAACGCAGGGGATTGGGGACCGGAGACCCAGCGCCGGACTCACCCTGCAGCCCCCCGCCACCTGGGTCGCTAGGGAGCCCGCCGGTCATTCAGGGCGTGAGAACGGGCAGGGCCCTCTGTGCCCCAGGTAACTTTCGAAGGCCCCCCCCGCTCCAAAATGTTTGGGCCAAGGCTCCACCTCGCCAGCGCCCTCACTCCGCCCGCCCCTCCACTCGCTGCACTGCAGGCATTTCGGGCCTGCCGGCATCCTTCTTGCTAACCCTAACCCTAGGTCGGTCCCCGAGAGGCCCCTGACAAGGGGCCTGGGGCCGCAATGCTGGAGATTGGGGACCCCCGAGCCCCAGGGCAAGACTAACACTGCTGCCGTCCACCACCTGGGCCACTAGGGGCGCTGTCTCTCATTCAGGCCTGGAGAAGGGGCAGGGCCCTCCGAGCCCCCGCGGACCTTCGATGGCCCCCCGCCCCAAAGCGCTTGGGCCCACGTTCCCACTAGTCAGCGCCCTCACCTCAACCCGCCACTCCGCTCGAAACACAGCAGCCGGATCGGACCTGCCGGCCTCCTGGGGGCTAACCCTAACCCTAGGTCGGTTCCCGAGGGGCCCCTCCCAAGGGGCCATGCGCCGCCATGCCCGGGATCCTGGACGTCCTACCCCAGGGCCGGACTCACCCTGCAGCCACCCGCCACCCGGGCCGCTAGGAGCGCTGCCGGTCATTCAGGCGGTAGAAGGGCCAGGGTCCTACAAGCCCCTGACGACCTTCAAAGGCCGCCCCAGCGCCAAAACCTGTGGGCCCACGGTCCCGCTCACCAGCTCCCTCCCCAGGCCCGAAGGAACGCGCGCTACACAGCCAGGGGATTGGGCCTGATGGCCTCCTGGGGGCTAAGCCTAACCCAAGGTGGGTCCCCGAGGGGCCCATCCCAAGGCGCTTGGCGCCCCAACGCCAGGGATTGGGGACCCGAGACCCAGCACCGGATTCACCCTGCAGCCCCCCACCCCCGGGGCCGCTAGGGGGCCCGCCGGTTAATCAGGGGGGGAGAACGGGCAGGGCACTCTGAGCCCCCAGCGACCTTCGAAGGCCCCCTGCGCCAAAATGTTTGGGCCCAGGCTTCTGCTCGCCAGCGCCCTCACTCCGTCCGCCCCTCCACTCACAGCACAGCCGGCATTTCGGGCCTGCCGGCATCCTGCTTGCTAACCCTAACCCTAGGTCAGTCCCCGAGAGGCCCATTACAAGGGGCCTGGGGCTGCAACGCTGGGGATTGGGGACTCCTGAGCCCCAGGACCAAACTAACACTGCTTTCCTCCACCACCTGGGCCACTAGGGGCACTGCCGCTCATTCAGGGCAGGAGAACATACAGGGCCCTCCCAGCCCCCCGGACCCTCGATGCACCTGCTCCCCAAGCGCTTGGACCCACGTTGCCACTAGTCAGCGCCCTCACCTCAACCCGCCCCTCCGCTCGAAACACAGCAGGCGGATCGGACTACCATACTCCTGGAGGCTAATCCTAACCCTAGGTCGGTCCCCGAAGGGCCCATCTCAAGGGGCTTGGCGCCCCAACGCTGGGGATTGGGACCCTCCGAACCCCAGCGCTGGACTCACCCTGCAGCCCCCCGCCACCCGGGCCGCTAGGGGCGCCGCCAGTCATTCAGGCTCGAGAACTGGTAGGGCCCTCCAAGCCCCTGGCGAGCTTCGTAGGCCGCCTGCGCCAAAACACTTGGGCCCACGCTCCCACTCACCAGCGCCCTCCCCTCGGCCCGCCCCCCCCCCTCGCCACACCGCCCATGGATCCTGCCTGCCGGCCTCCTCGGGGCTAATCCTAACCCTAGGTCGGCCCCCAAGGGGCTCCTCCCAAGAGGTCTGGCACCGCAATGCCAGAGATTGGGGACCCCCGCCCCAGCGCTGGACTCACCCTCCGCCACACCGCCACCCGGGCCTTTATTGGCGCCGCTGCTCATTCAGGGCGGGAGAATGTGCAGGGCACACCGAGCCCCTGGCGCATTTCGAAGGCCCCCACGCCAAACTCTTGGGCCCCCGCTCCCACTCCTCAACGCCCTCAGCTCGGCCTGCCCCTCCGCTCGCTGCACATCCAGCAGATCGGGCTTGCCGGCCTCCTGGGGGCTAACCCTAACTCTAGGTGGGCTCCTTAGGGGCCCCTCGCAAGGGGCCTGGTGCCCCAACGCCTGGGATTGGGGACCCGAGACCCAGCGCTGGACTCACCCTCCGCCCCACCGCCACCCGGGCCGTTATTGGCGCCGCCTGTCATCAGGGCGGCAGAACAGGCAGGGCCCTCCGAGCCCCCTTCCACATTCGATGGCCCCCCGCCCCAAGGCGCTTGGGCCCACGTTGCCACTAGTCAGCGCCCTCACCTCAACCCGCCCCTCCGCTGGAAACACAGCAAGCAGATTGCACCTGCCGGCCGCATGGGGGCTAACGTGAACCCTAGGTTGGTCCCCGATGGGACCCTCCCAAGGGGCTTGGCAACCCAACGCCGGGGATTGGGAACCACTGAACCCCAGCGGTGGAATCACCCTGCAGGCCCCCGCCACTCCGGCCGCTAGGGGCGCCGCCGTTCATTCAAGCGGGAGAGGGAGCAGGGCCCTCCTAGACCCTGATGACCTTCGAAGGCCCCTGCGCCAAAATGGTTGGGCCCTTGCTCCCACTCCTCAGCGCCCTCAGCTCGGCCTACCCCTCTGATCGCCGCACATCCAGCAGGTCGGGCTTGCCGGCCTCCCGGGGGCTAACACTAACTCTAGGTGAGTTCCTGAGGGGCCCCACCCAAGGGCCCGGCGCCGCAGCGGCGGAGGTTGGGGACCAGAGACCCAGCGCCGGACTCACCCTGCAGCCCCCCGCCACCTGGGCCTCTAGGGGGCCCACCGGTCATACAGGGCGGGAGAACGGGCAGGGCACTCTGAGCTCCCGGCTACCTTCGAAGGACCCCTCGCCAAATGTTTGGCCCCAGGCTTCCGCTCGCCGGCGCCCTCATTCGGCCCGCCCCTCCACTCGCTGCACAGCGTTCATTTCGGGCCTGCCGGCATCCTGCTTGCTAACCCTGACCCTAGGTAGTCCCCGAGAGGCCCCAGACAAGGGGCCTGGGGCTGCAACACTGGGGATTGGGGACCCCCGAGCCCCAGGGCCAGACTAACACTGCTGCCCCTCCACCACCTGGGCACTAGGGGCGCTGCCGCTCATTCCCGGCGGGAGAACGGGCAGGGCCCTCCGGCACCCGCCGACCTTCGATGGCCCCCCCCGCCCCAAAGCGCTTGGGCCCACGTTCCCTCTAGTCAGCGCCCTCACCTCAACCTGCCCCACCGCTCCAAACACAGCAGGCGGATTGGACCTGCCGGCCTCCTGGGGGCTAACCCTAACCCCAGGTCAGTCCCCGAGGGTCCCCTCCGAAGGGGCCTTGTGCAGCCACGCCCGGGATCCTGGACGTCCTAGCCCCAGGGCCGGACACACCCTGAAGCCCCCGCCACCAGGGCCGCTAGGGGCGCCGCCGGTCATTCAGGCGGGAGAACGGGCAGGGCCCTACTAGCCCCTGAGGCTCTTCGAAGGCCCCCACGCCAAAACCTGTGGGCCCACGGTCCCGCTTGCCAGCTCCGTCCCCTCGGCCCGCCCCTCCGCGCGCCACACAGCCAGGGGATTGGGCCTGACGGCCTCCTGGGGGCTCACGCAAACCCTAGGTGGGTCCCCAAGGGGACCATCCCAAGGGGTTTGGCGCCCCAACGCCGGGAATTGGGAACCTCCAAACCCTAGCGCTGGACTCACCCTGCAGCCCCACGCCACCAGGGCCACTAGGAGCGCTGCCGGTCATTAAGGGGGGGAGAACGGGTAAGGCCCTTCGAATTCCCGGGGAGCTTCGAAGGCCCCTGCGCCTAAACACTTGGGCCCACGCTCCGCTCTCCAGCGCCCTCCCCTCCGGCCGCCCCCTCCCCGCTCGCCACACCGCCCCTGGATCCTGCCTGCCGGCCTCCTGGGGGCTAATCCTAACCCTTGTTCGGCTCCCGAGGGGCCACTCCCAAGGGGCCTGGCACCGCAACGCCGGGGATTGGGACCCCCGAGCCCCAGCGCTGGACTCACCCTCTGCCCCACCGCCACCCAGGCCGTTATTGGCGCCGCCGGTCATTCAGAGTGGGAGAACGTGCAGGCACTCCGAGCCCCTGATGACTTTCGAAGGCCCCCCGCGCCAAAACGCTTGGGCCCACGTTCCCACTCTTCAGCGCCCTCAGCTCGGCCTGCCCCTCCGTTCGCCGCACCTCCAGCAGATCGGGCTTGCGGGAGTCCTGGGGGCTAACCCTAACTCTAGGTGGGCTCCTGAGGGGCCCCACCCAAGGGGCCTGGTGCCCCAACGCCGGGGATTGAGGACCCGAGACCAAGCGCCGGACTTTACCCGCAGCCCCCCGCCACCTGGGCCGCTAGGGGGCCCGCCGGTCATTCAGGGCGTGAGAACGGGCAGGGCCCTCTGTGCCCCAGGCAACCTTCGAAGGCCCCCCCACGCCAAAACGGTTGGGCCTACGCTCCCACTCCTCAGAGCCCTCAGCTCGGCCTACCCCTCTGCTCGCCGCACATCCAGCAGGTCGGGCTTGCCGGCCTCCCGGGGGCTAACACTAACTCTAGGTGGGCTCCTGAGGGGCCCCACACAAGGTGCCTGGCGCCACAGCGGCGGAGGTTGGGGACCCGAGACCCAGCGCCGGACTCACCCTGCAGCCCCCCGCCACCTGGGCCTCTAGGGGGCCCACCGGTCCTACGGGGCGGGAGAAGGGGCAGGGCCCTCCTAGCCCCTGAGGATCTTCGAAGTCCCCCACGCCAAAACCTGTGGGCCCACGGTCCCGCTCGCCAGCTCCGTCCCCTCGGCCCGCCCCACCGCGTGCCACACAGCCAGGGGATTGGGCCTGACGGGCTCCTGGGGGCTAACCCTAACCCTTGTTGGTCCCCGAGGGGCCCCTCCCAAGGGGCCTTGCGCTGCCACGCCCGGGATCCTGGACGTCCTAGCCCCAGGGCCGGACACACCCTGAAGCCCCCGCCACCAGGGCCGCTAGGGGCGCCGCCGGTCATTCAGGCGGGAGAAGGGGCAGGGCCCTCCTAGCCCCTGAGGATCTTCGAAGGCCCCCACGCCAAAACCTGTGGGCCCATGGTCCCGCTCGCCAGCTCTGTCCACTCGGCCCGCCCCACCGCGCGCCACACAGCTAGGGGATTGGGCCTGACGGCCTCCTGGGGGCTAACGCAAACCCTAGGTGGGTCCCCGAGGGGCCCATCCCAAGGATCTTGGCACCCCAACGCTGGGGATTGGGAACCTCCAAACCCCAGCGCTGGACTCACCCTGCAGCCCCCCACCAACCGGGCCGCTAGGGGCGCTGCCGGTCATTCAGGGGGGGAGAACAGGTAGGGCCCTCTGAGCCCCCGGGGAGCTTCGAAGGCCCCCTGCGCCAAAACACTTGGGCCCACGCTCCGCTCTCCAGCGCCCTCCCCTCGGCCCGCCCCCCGGCTCGCCACACCGCCGGTGGATCCTGCCTGCCGGCGTCCTGGGGGCTAATCCTAACCCTAGGTGGGCCCCCGAGGGGCCCCTCCCAAGGGTCCTGGCACCGCAACTCCGGGCATTGGGGACCCCCGAGCCCCAGGGCAAGACTAACACTGCTGCCCCTCCACCACCTGGGCCACTAGGGGCGCTGCCGCTCATTCAGGGCTGGAGAAAGGGCAGGGCCCTCTGAGCCCCCGCCGACCTTCGATGGCCCCCTGCCCCAAAGCGCTTGGGCCCATGTTCCCACTAGTCAGCGCCCTCACCTCAACCGGCCCCTCCGCTCGAAAGACAGCAGGCGGATCGGACCTGCCGGCCACCTGGGGGTAACCTTAACCCTAGGGCTGTCCCGGAGGGGCCCCTCCCAAGGGGTCTTGCGCGGCCATGCCGGGGATCCTGGACGTCCTAGCCCCAGGGCCGGACTCACCCTGCAGCCCCCTGGCACCCGGGCTGCTAGGGGCGCCGCCGGTTATTCAGGCGGGAGAAGGGGCAGGGCCCTCGGAGCCCCCGACCTCCTTAGAAGGCCCCGCGCCAAAACCTGTGGGCCCACGGTCCCGCTCGCCAGCTCCCTCCCCTCGGTCCGCCCCACCGCGAGCCACACAGCCAGGGGATTGGGCCTGAAGGCCTCCTGGGGGCTAACCCAAACCCTAGGTGGGTCCCCGAGGGGCCCATCCCAAGGGGCTTGGTGCCCCAATGCCGGGGATTGGGAACCTCCAAACCCCAGCGCTGGACTCACCCTGCAGCCCCCCGCCACCCGGGCCGCTTCAGCCGCCGCCGATCATTCAGGCGGGGAGAACGGGTAGGGCCCTCTGAGCCCCTGGGGAGCTTCGAAGGCCCCCTGCGCCAAAACACTTGGGGCCACGCTCCGCTCTCCAGCGCCCTCTCCTCCGGCCGCCCACCCCCCCCCCCCGCTCGCCACACCGCCCGTGGATCCTTCCTGCCGGCCTCCTGGGGGCTAATTCTAACCTTTGTTCGGCCCCGAAGGGCCACTCCCAAGGGGCCTAGCACCGCAACGCCGGGGATTGGGACTCCCGAGCCCCAGCGCTGGACTCACCCTTTGCCCCACCGCCACCCAGGCCATTATTGGCGCTGCCTATCATTCAGAGCGGGAGAACGTGCAGGGCACTCCGAGCCCCTGACAACTTTTGAAGGCCCCCCCGCGCCAAAACGCTTGGGCCCACGCTCCCAGTCCTCAGCGCCCTCAGCTCGGCCTGCCCCTCTGCTCGCCGCACATCCAGCAGATCGGGCTTGCGGGACTCCTGGGGGCTAACCCGAACTCTAGGTGGGTTCCTGAGGGGCCCCACCCAAGGGGCCTGGCGCCCCAACGCCGGGGATTGGGGACCCGAGACCGAGCGCTGGACTTTACCCGCAGCCCCCAGGCACCTGGGCCGCAGGGGCGCTGCCGGTCATTTAGGCGGGAGAAGGGGCAGGGCCCTCCGAACCCCCGCCGACCTTCGATGGCCCCCCTCCCCAAAGGGCTTGGGCCCACGTTCCCACTAGTCAGCGCCCTCACCTCAACCTGTCGCTCCGCTCAAAAAACAGCAGGCGAATCAGACCTGCCGGCCTCCTGGGGGCTAACCCTAACCCTAGGTCGGTCCCCGAGGGGCCCCTCCCAAGGGGCCTGGAGAGGCACGCCGGGGATCCTGTACCTCCTAGCCACAGGGCCCGACACACCCTGCAGCCCCCGCCACAGGGGCCGCTAGGGGCGCCGCCGGTCATTCAGGCGGGAAAAGGGGCAGGGCCCTCCTAGCCCCTAAGGATCGTCGAAGGCCCCCACGCCAAAACCTGTGGTCCCAAGGTCCCGCTCGCCAGCTCCGTCCCCTCGGCCCGCCCCACCGCGCGCCACACAGCCAGGGGATTGGGCCTGACGGCCTCCTGGGGGCTAACGCAATCCCAGGTGGGTCCCTGAGGGGCCCATCCCAAGGGGCTTGGCGCCCCAACGCTGGGGATTGGGAACCTCCAAACCCCAGCGCTGGAATCACCCTGCAGCCCCCTGCCACCCGGGCCGCTAGGGGCGCCGCCGGTCATTCAGGGGGGAATGGGTAGGGCCCTCCGAGCCCCCGGCGAGCTTCCAAGGCCCCCGCGCCAAAACACTTGGGCCCAAGCTCCGCTCTCCAGCGCCCTCCCCTCCGGCTCCCCCCTCCCCCCCCCCCCCCCGCTAGCCACACCGCCGGTGGATCTTACCTGCCGGCCCCCTGGGGGCTAATCCTAACCCTAGTTCGGCCTCCAAGGGGCCCCTCCCAAGGGGCCTGGCACTGCAACGCGGGGGATTGGGACCCCCGAGCCCCAGCGCTGGACTCACCCTCCGCCCCACCGCCACCCAGGCCGTTATTGGCGCCGCGGGTCATTCAGAGCGGGAGAACGTGCAGGGCATTCCGAGCCCCTGACGACTTTGGAAGGCCCCCCGCGCCAAAACGCTTGGGCCCACGCTCCCACTCCTCAGCCCCCTCAGCTCAGCCTGCCCCTCCGCTCGCGGCACATCCAGCAGATAGGGCTTGCCAGCCTCCTGGGGGCTAACCCTAACTCTAGGTGGGCTCCTGAGGGGCACCTCCCCAGGGGCCTGGCGCCCCAACGCAGGGGATTGGGGACCGGAGACCCAGCGCCGGACTCACCCTGCAGCCCCCCGCCACCTGGGTCGCTAGGGAGCCCGCCGGTCATTCAGGGCGTGAGAACGGGCAGGGCCCTCTGTGCCCCAGGTAACTTTCGAAGGCCCCCCCCGCTCCAAAATGTTTGGGCCAAGGCTCCACCTCGCCAGCGCCCTCACTCCGCCCGCCCCTCCACTCGCTGCACTGCAGGCATTTCGGGCCTGCCGGCATCCTTCTTGCTAACCCTAACCCTAGGTCGGTCCCCGAGAGGCCCCTGACAAGGGGCCTGGGGCCGCAATGCTGGAGATTGGGGACCCCCGAGCCCCAGGGCAAGACTAACACTGCTGCCGTCCACCACCTGGGCCACTAGGGGCGCTGTCTCTCATTCAGGCCTGGAGAAGGGGCAGGGCCCTCCGAGCCCCCGCGGACCTTCGATGGCCCCCCGCCCCAAAGCGCTTGGGCCCACGTTCCCACTAGTCAGCGCCCTCACCTCAACCCGCCACTCCGCTCGAAACACAGCAGCCGGATCGGACCTGCCGGCCTCCTGGGGGCTAACCCTAACCCTAGGTCGGTTCCCGAGGGGCCCCTCCCAAGGGGCCATGCGCCGCCATGCCCGGGATCCTGGACGTCCTACCCCAGGGCCGGACTCACCCTGCAGCCACCCGCCACCCGGGCCGCTAGGAGCGCTGCCGGTCATTCAGGCGGTAGAAGGGCCAGGGTCCTACAAGCCCCTGACGACCTTCAAAGGCCGCCCCAGCGCCAAAACCTGTGGGCCCACGGTCCCGCTCACCAGCTCCCTCCCCAGGCCCGAAGGAACGCGCGCTACACAGCCAGGGGATTGGGCCTAATGGCCTCCTGGGGGCTAAGCCTAACCCAAGGTGGGTCCCCGAGGGGCCCATCCCAAGGCGCTTGGCGCCCCAACGCCAGGGATTGGGGACCCGAGACCCAGCACCGGATTCACCCTGCAGCCCCCCACCCCCGGGGCCGCTAGGGGGCCCGCCGGTTAATCAGGGGGGGAGAACGGGCAGGGCACTCTGAGCCCCCAGCGACCTTCGAAGGCCCCCTGCGCCAAAATGTTTGGGCCCAGGCTTCTGCTCGCCAGCGCCCTCACTCCGTCCGCCCCTCCACTCACAGCACAGCCGGCATTTCGGGCCTGCCGGCATCCTGCTTGCTAACCCTAACCCTAGGTCAGTCCCCGAGAGGCCCATTACAAGGGGCCTGGGGCTGCAACGCTGGGGATTGGGGACTCCTGAGCCCCAGGACCAAACTAACACTGCTTTCCTCCACCACCTGGGCCACTAGGGGCACTGCCGCTCATTCAGGGCAGGAGAACATACAGGGCCCTCCCAGCCCCCCGGACCCTCGATGCACCTGCTCCCCAAGCGCTTGGACCCACGTTGCCACTAGTCAGCGCCCTCACCTCAACCCGCCCCTCCGCTCGAAACACAGCAGGCGGATCGGACTACCATACTCCTGGAGGCTAATCCTAACCCTAGGTCGGTCCCCGAAGGGCCCATCTCAAGGGGCTTGGCGCCCCAACGCTGGGGATTGGGACCCTCCGAACCCCAGCGCTGGACTCACCCTGCAGCCCCCCGCCACCCGGGCCGCTAGGGGCGCCGCCAGTCATTCAGGCTCGAGAACTGGTAGGGCCCTCCAAGCCCCTGGCGAGCTTCGTAGGCCGCCTGCGCCAAAACACTTGGGCCCACGCTCCCACTCACCAGCGCCCTCCCCTCGGCCCGCCCCCCCCCCTCGCCACACCGCCCATGGATCCTGCCTGCCGGCCTCCTCGGGGCTAATCCTAACCCTAGGTCGGCCCCCAAGGGGCTCCTCCCAAGAGGTCTGGCACCGCAATGCCAGAGATTGGGGACCCCCGCCCCAGCGCTGGACTCACCCTCCGCCACACCGCCACCCGGGCCTTTATTGGCGCCGCTGCTCATTCAGGGCGGGAGAATGTGCAGGGCACACCGAGCCCCTGGCGCATTTCGAAGGCCCCCACGCCAAACTCTTGGGCCCCCGCTCCCACTCCTCAACGCCCTCAGCTCGGCCTGCCCCTCCGCTCGCTGCACATCCAGCAGATCGGGCTTGCCGGCCTCCTGGGGGCTAACCCTAACTCTAGGTGGGCTCCTTAGGGGCCCCTCGCAAGGGGCCTGGTGCCCCAACGCCTGGGATTGGGGACCCGAGACCCAGCGCTGGACTCACCCTCCGCCCCACCGCCACCCGGGCCGTTATTGGCGCCGCCTGTCATCAGGGCGGCAGAACAGGCAGGGCCCTCCGAGCCCCCTTCCACATTCGATGGCCCCCCGCCCCAAGGCGCTTGGGCCCACGTTGCCACTAGTCAGCGCCCTCACCTCAACCCGCCCCTCCGCTGGAAACACAGCAAGCAGATTGCACCTGCCGGCCGCATGGGGGCTAACGTGAACCCTAGGTTGGTCCCCGATGGGACCCTCCCAAGGGGCTTGGCAACCCAACGCCGGGGATTGGGAACCACTGAACCCCAGCGGTGGAATCACCCTGCAGGCCCCCGCCACTCCGGCCGCTAGGGGCGCCGCCGTTCATTCAAGCGGGAGAGGGAGCAGGGCCCTCCTAGACCCTGATGACCTTCGAAGGCCCCTGCGCCAAAATGGTTGGGCCCTTGCTCCCACTCCTCAGCGCCCTCAGCTCGGCCTACCCCTCTGATCGCCGCACATCCAGCAGGTCGGGCTTGCCGGCCTCCCGGGGGCTAACACTAACTCTAGGTGAGTTCCTGAGGGGCCCCACCCAAGGGCCCGGCGCCGCAGCGGCGGAGGTTGGGGACCAGAGACCCAGCGCCGGACTCACCCTGCAGCCCCCCGCCACCTGGGCCTCTAGGGGGCCCACCGGTCATACAGGGCGGGAGAACGGGCAGGGCACTCTGAGCTCCCGGCTACCTTCGAAGGACCCCTCGCCAAATGTTTGGCCCCAGGCTTCCGCTCGCCGGCGCCCTCATTCGGCCCGCCCCTCCACTCGCTGCACAGCGTTCATTTCGGGCCTGCCGGCATCCTGCTTGCTAACCCTGACCCTAGGTAGTCCCCGAGAGGCCCCAGACAAGGGGCCTGGGGCTGCAACACTGGGGATTGGGGACCCCCGAGCCCCAGGGCCAGACTAACACTGCTGCCCCTCCACCACCTGGGCACTAGGGGCGCTGCCGCTCATTCCCGGCGGGAGAACGGGCAGGGCCCTCCGGCACCCGCCGACCTTCGATGGCCCCCCCCGCCCCAAAGCGCTTGGGCCCACGTTCCCTCTAGTCAGCGCCCTCACCTCAACCTGCCCCACCGCTCCAAACACAGCAGGCGGATTGGACCTGCCGGCCTCCTGGGGGCTAACCCTAACCCCAGGTCAGTCCCCGAGGGTCCCCTCCGAAGGGGCCTTGTGCAGCCACGCCCGGGATCCTGGACGTCCTAGCCCCAGGGCCGGACACACCCTGAAGCCCCCGCCACCAGGGCCGCTAGGGGCGCCGCCGGTCATTCAGGCGGGAGAACGGGCAGGGCCCTACTAGCCCCTGAGGCTCTTCGAAGGCCCCCACGCCAAAACCTGTGGGCCCACGGTCCCGCTTGCCAGCTCCGTCCCCTCGGCCCGCCCCTCCGCGCGCCACACAGCCAGGGGATTGGGCCTGACGGCCTCCTGGGGGCTCACGCAAACCCTAGGTGGGTCCCCAAGGGGACCATCCCAAGGGGTTTGGCGCCCCAACGCCGGGAATTGGGAACCTCCAAACCCTAGCGCTGGACTCACCCTGCAGCCCCACGCCACCAGGGCCACTAGGAGCGCTGCCGGTCATTAAGGGGGGGAGAACGGGTAAGGCCCTTCGAATTCCCGGGGAGCTTCGAAGGCCCCTGCGCCTAAACACTTGGGCCCACGCTCCGCTCTCCAGCGCCCTCCCCTCCGGCCGCCCCCTCCCCGCTCGCCACACCGCCCCTGGATCCTGCCTGCCGGCCTCCTGGGGGCTAATCCTAACCCTTGTTCGGCTCCCGAGGGGCCACTCCCAAGGGGCCTGGCACCGCAACGCCGGGGATTGGGACCCCCGAGCCCCAGCGCTGGACTCACCCTCTGCCCCACCGCCACCCAGGCCGTTATTGGCGCCGCCGGTCATTCAGAGTGGGAGAACGTGCAGGCACTCCGAGCCCCTGATGACTTTCGAAGGCCCCCCGCGCCAAAACGCTTGGGCCCACGTTCCCACTCTTCAGCGCCCTCAGCTCGGCCTGCCCCTCCGTTCGCCGCACCTCCAGCAGATCGGGCTTGCGGGAGTCCTGGGGGCTAACCCTAACTCTAGGTGGGCTCCTGAGGGGCCCCACCCAAGGGGCCTGGTGCCCCAACGCCGGGGATTGAGGACCCGAGACCAAGCGCCGGACTTTACCCGCAGCCCCCCGCCACCTGGGCCGCTAGGGGGCCCGCCGGTCATTCAGGGCGTGAGAACGGGCAGGGCCCTCTGTGCCCCAGGCAACCTTCGAAGGCCCCCCCACGCCAAAACGGTTGGGCCTACGCTCCCACTCCTCAGAGCCCTCAGCTCGGCCTACCCCTCTGCTCGCCGCACATCCAGCAGGTCGGGCTTGCCGGCCTCCCGGGGGCTAACACTAACTCTAGGTGGGCTCCTGAGGGGCCCCACACAAGGTGCCTGGCGCCACAGCGGCGGAGGTTGGGGACCCGAGACCCAGCGCCGGACTCACCCTGCAGCCCCCCGCCACCTGGGCCTCTAGGGGGCCCACCGGTCCTACGGGGCGGGAGAAGGGGCAGGGCCCTCCTAGCCCCTGAGGATCTTCGAAGTCCCCCACGCCAAAACCTGTGGGCCCACGGTCCCGCTCGCCAGCTCCGTCCCCTCGGCCCGCCCCACCGCGTGCCACACAGCCAGGGGATTGGGCCTGACGGGCTCCTGGGGGCTAACCCTAACCCTTGTTGGTCCCCGAGGGGCCCCTCCCAAGGGGCCTTGCGCTGCCACGCCCGGGATCCTGGACGTCCTAGCCCCAGGGCCGGACACACCCTGAAGCCCCCGCCACCAGGGCCGCTAGGGGCGCCGCCGGTCATTCAGGCGGGAGAAGGGGCAGGGCCCTCCTAGCCCCTGAGGATCTTCGAAGGCCCCCACGCCAAAACCTGTGGGCCCATGGTCCCGCTCGCCAGCTCTGTCCACTCGGCCCGCCCCACCGCGCGCCACACAGCTAGGGGATTGGGCCTGACGGCCTCCTGGGGGCTAACGCAAACCCTAGGTGGGTCCCCGAGGGGCCCATCCCAAGGATCTTGGCACCCCAACGCTGGGGATTGGGAACCTCCAAACCCCAGCGCTGGACTCACCCTGCAGCCCCCCGCCAACCGGGCCGCTAGGGGCGCTGCCGGTCATTCAGGGGGGGAGAACAGGTAGGGCCCTCTGAGCCCCCGGGGAGCTTCGAAGGCCCCCTGCGCCAAAACACTTGGGCCCCCGCTCCGCTCTCCAGCGCCCTCCCCTCGGCCCGCCCCCCGGCTCGCCACACCGCCGGTGGATCCTGCCTGCCGGCGTCCTGGGGGCTAATCCTAACCCTAGGTGGGCCCCCGAGGGGCCCCTCCCAAGGGTCCTGGCACCGCAACTCCGGGCATTGGGGACCCCCGAGCCCCAGGGCAAGACTAACACTGCTGCCCCTCCACCACCTGGGCCACTAGGGGCGCTGCCGCTCATTCAGGGCTGGAGAAAGGGCAGGGCCCTCTGAGCCCCCGCCGACCTTCGATGGCCCCCTGCCCCAAAGCGCTTGGGCCCATGTTCCCACTAGTCAGCGCCCTCACCTCAACCGGCCCCTCCGCTCGAAAGACAGCAGGCGGATCGGACCTGCCGGCCACCTGGGGGTAACCTTAACCCTAGGGCTGTCCCGGAGGGGCCCCTCCCAAGGGGTCTTGCGCGGCCATGCCGGGGATCCTGGACGTCCTAGCCCCAGGGCCGGACTCACCCTGCAGCCCCCTGGCACCCGGGCTGCTAGGGGCGCCGCCGGTTATTCAGGCGGGAGAAGGGGCAGGGCCCTCGGAGCCCCCGACCTCCTTAGAAGGCCCCGCGCCAAAACCTGTGGGCCCACGGTCCCGCTCGCCAGCTCCCTCCCCTCGGTCCGCCCCACCGCGAGCCACACAGCCAGGGGATTGGGCCTGAAGGCCTCCTGGGGGCTAACCCAAACCCTAGGTGGGTCCCCGAGGGGCCCATCCCAAGGGGCTTGGTGCCCCAATGCCGGGGATTGGGAACCTCCAAACCCCAGCGCTGGACTCACCCTGCAGCCCCCCGCCACCCGGGCCGCTTCAGCCGCCGCCGATCATTCAGGCGGGGAGAACGGGTAGGGCCCTCTGAGCCCCTGGGGAGCTTCGAAGGCCCCCTGCGCCAAAACACTTGGGGCCACGCTCCGCTCTCCAGCGCCCTCTCCTCCGGCCGCCCACCCCCCCCCCCGCTCGCCACACCGCCCGTGGATCCTTCCTGCCGGCCTCCTGGGGGCTAATTCTAACCTTTGTTCGGCCCCGAAGGGCCACTCCCAAGGGGCCTAGCACCGCAACGCCGGGGATTGGGACTCCCGAGCCCCAGCGCTGGACTCACCCTTTGCCCCACCGCCACCCAGGCCATTATTGGCGCTGCCTATCATTCAGAGCGGGAGAACGTGCAGGGCACTCCGAGCCCCTGACAACTTTTGAAGGCCCCCCCGCGCCAAAACGCTTGGGCCCACGCTCCCAGTCCTCAGCGCCCTCAGCTCGGCCTGCCCCTCTGCTCGCCGCACATCCAGCAGATCGGGCTTGCGGGACTCCTGGGGGCTAACCCGAACTCTAGGTGGGTTCCTGAGGGGCCCCACCCAAGGGGCCTGGCGCCCCAACGCCGGGGATTGGGGACCCGAGACCGAGCGCTGGACTTTACCCGCAGCCCCCAGGCACCTGGGCCGCAGGGGCGCTGCCGGTCATTTAGGCGGGAGAAGGGGCAGGGCCCTCCGAACCCCCGCCGACCTTCGATGGCCCCCCTCCCCAAAGGGCTTGGGCCCACGTTCCCACTAGTCAGCGCCCTCACCTCAACCTGTCGCTCCGCTCAAAAAACAGCAGGCGAATCAGACCTGCCGGCCTCCTGGGGGCTAACCCTAACCCTAGGTCGGTCCCCGAAGGGCCCCTCCCAAGGGGCCTGGAGAGGCACGCCGGGGATCCTGTACCTCCTAGCCACAGGGCCCGACACACCCTGCAGCCCCCGCCACAGGGGCCGCTAGGGGCGCCGCCGGTCATTCAGGCGGGAAAAGGGGCAGGGCCCTCCTAGCCCCTAAGGATCGTCGAAGGCCCCCACGCCAAAACCTGTGGTCCCAAGGTCCCGCTCGCCAGCTCCGTCCCCTCGGCCCGCCCCACCGCGCGCCACACAGCCAGGGGATTGGGCCTGACGGCCTCCTGGGGGCTAACGCAATCCCAGGTGGGTCCCTGAGGGGCCCATCCCAAGGGGCTTGGCGCCCCAACGCTGGGGATTGGGAACCTCCAAACCCCAGCGCTGGAATCACCCTGCAGCCCCCTGCCACCCGGGCCGCTAGGGGCGCCGCCGGTCATTCAGGGGGGAATGGGTAGGGCCCTCCGAGCCCCCGGCGAGCTTCCAAGGCCCCCGCGCCAAAACACTTGGGCCCAAGCTCCGCTCTCCAGCGCCCTCCCCTCCGGCTCCCCCCTCCCCCCCCCCCCCCCCGCTAGCCACACCGCCGGTGGATCTTACCTGCCGGCCCCCTGGGGGCTAATCCTAACCCTAGTTCGGCCTCCAAGGGGCCCCTCCCAAGGGGCCTGGCACTGCAACGCGGGGGATTGGGACCCCCGAGCCCCAGCGCTGGACTCACCCTCCGCCCCACCGCCACCCAGGCCGTTATTGGCGCCGCGGGTCATTCAGAGCGGGAGAACGTGCAGGGCATTCCGAGCCCCTGACGACTTTGGAAGGCCCCCCGCGCCAAAACGCTTGGGCCCACGCTCCCACTCCTCAGCCCCCTCAGCTCAGCCTGCCCCTCCGCTCGCGGCACATCCAGCAGATAGGGCTTGCCAGCCTCCTGGGGGCTAACCCTAACTCTAGGTGGGCTCCTGAGGGGCACCTCCCCAGGGGCCTGGCGCCCCAACGCAGGGGATTGGGGACCGGAGACCCAGCGCCGGACTCACCCTGCAGCCCCCCGCCACCTGGGTCGCTAGGGAGCCCGCCGGTCATTCAGGGCGTGAGAACGGGCAGGGCCCTCTGTGCCCCAGGTAACTTTCGAAGGCCCCCCCCGCTCCAAAATGTTTGGGCCAAGGCTCCACCTCGCCAGCGCCCTCACTCCGCCCGCCCCTCCACTCGCTGCACTGCAGGCGTTTCGGGCCTGCCGGCATCCTTCTTGCTAACCCTAACCCTAGGTCGGTCCCCGAGAGGCCCCTGACAAGGGGCCTGGGGCCGCAATGCTGGAGATTGGGGACCCCCGAGCCCCAGGGCAAGACTAACACTGCTGCCGTCCACCACCTGGGCCACTAGGGGCGCTGTCTCTCATTCAGGCCTGGAGAAGGGGCAGGGCCCTCCGAGCCCCCGCGGACCTTCGATGGCCCCCCCGCCCCAAAGCGCTTGGGCCCACGTTCCCACTAGTCAGCGCCCTCACCTCAACCCGCCACTCCGCTCGAAACACAGCAGCCGGATCGGACCTGCCGGCCTCCTGGGGGCTAACCCTAACCCTAGGTCGGTTCCCGAGGGGCCCCTCCCAAGGGGCCATGCGCCGCCATGCCCGGGATCCTGGACGTCCTACCCCAGGGCCGGACTCACCCTGCAGCCACCCGCCACCCGGGCCGCTAGGAGCGCTGCCGGTCATTCAGGCGGTAGAAGGGCCAGGGTCCTACAAGCCCCTGACGACCTTCAAAGGCCGCCCCAGCGCCAAAACCTGTGGGCCCACGGTCCCGCTCACCAGCTCCCTCCCCAGGCCCGAAGGAACGCGCGCTACACAGCCAGGGGATTGGGCCTGATGGCCTCCTGGGGGCTAAGCCTAACCCAAGGTGGGTCCCCGAGGGGCCCATCCCAAGGCGCTTGGCGCCCCAACGCCAGGGATTGGGGACCCGAGACCCAGCACCGGATTCACCCTGCAGCCCCCCACCCCCGGGGCCGCTAGGGGGCCCGCCGGTTAATCAGGGGGGGAGAACGGGCAGGGCACTCTGAGCCCCCAGCGACCTTCGAAGGCCCCCTGCGCCAAAATGTTTGGGCCCAGGCTTCTGCTCGCCAGCGCCCTCACTCCGTCCGCCCCTCCACTCACAGCACAGCCGGCATTTCGGGCCTGCCGGCATCCTGCTTGCTAACCCTAACCCTAGGTCAGTCCCCGAGAGGCCCATTACAAGGGGCCTGGGGCTGCAACGCTGGGGATTGGGGACTCCTGAGCCCCAGGACCAAACTAACACTGCTTTCCTCCACCACCTGGGCCACTAGGGGCACTGCCGCTCATTCAGGGCAGGAGAACATACAGGGCCCTCCCAGCCCCCCGGACCCTCGATGCACCTGCTCCCCAAGCGCTTGGACCCACGTTGCCACTAGTCAGCGCCCTCACCTCAACCCGCCCCTCCGCTCGAAACACAGCAGGCGGATCGGACTACCATACTCCTGGAGGCTAATCCTAACCCTAGGTCGGTCCCCGAAGGGCCCATCTCAAGGGGCTTGGCGCCCCAACGCTGGGGATTGGGACCCTCCGAACCCCAGCGCTGGACTCACCCTGCAGCCCCCCGCCACCCGGGCCGCTAGGGGCGCCGCCAGTCATTCAGGCTCGAGAACTGGTAGGGCCCTCCAAGCCCCTGGCGAGCTTCGTAGGCCGCCTGCGCCAAAACACTTGGGCCCACGCTCCCACTCACCAGCGCCCTCCCCTCGGCCCGCCCCCCCCCCTCGCCACACCGCCCATGGATCCTGCCTGCCGGCCTCCTCGGGGCTAATCCTAACCCTAGGTCGGCCCCCAAGGGGCTCCTCCCAAGAGGTCTGGCACCGCAATGCCAGAGATTGGGGACCCCCGCCCCAGCGCTGGACTCACCCTCCGCCACACCGCCACCCGGGCCTTTATTGGCGCCGCTGCTCATTCAGGGCGGGAGAATGTGCAGGGCACACCGAGCCCCTGGCGCATTTCGAAGGCCCCCACGCCAAACTCTTGGGCCCCCGCTCCCACTCCTCAACGCCCTCAGCTCGGCCTGCCCCTCCGCTCGCTGCACATCCAGCAGATCGGGCTTGCCGGCCTCCTGGGGGCTAACCCTAACTCTAGGTGGGCTCCTTAGGGGCCCCTCGCAAGGGGCCTGGTGCCCCAACGCCTGGGATTGGGGACCCGAGACCCAGCGCTGGACTCACCCTCCGCCCCACCGCCACCCGGGCCGTTATTGGCGCCGCCTGTCATCAGGGCGGCAGAACAGGCAGGGCCCTCCGAGCCCCCTTCCACATTCGATGGCCCCCCGCCCCAAGGCGCTTGGGCCCACGTTGCCACTAGTCAGCGCCCTCACCTCAACCCGCCCCTCCGCTGGAAACACAGCAAGCAGATTGCACCTGCCGGCCGCATGGGGGCTAACGTGAACCCTAGGTTGGTCCCCGATGGGACCCTCCCAAGGGGCTTGGCAACCCAACGCCGGGGATTGGGAACCACTGAACCCCAGCGGTGGAATCACCCTGCAGGCCCCCGCCACTCCGGCCGCTAGGGGCGCCGCCGTTCATTCAAGCGGGAGAGGGAGCAGGGCCCTCCTAGACCCTGATGACCTTCGAAGGCCCCTGCGCCAAAATGGTTGGGCCCTTGCTCCCACTCCTCAGCGCCCTCAGCTCGGCCTACCCCTCTGATCGCCGCACATCCAGCAGGTCGGGCTTGCCGGCCTCCCGGGGGCTAACACTAACTCTAGGTGAGTTCCTGAGGGGCCCCACCCAAGGGCCCGGCGCCGCAGCGGCGGAGGTTGGGGACCAGAGACCCAGCGCCGGACTCACCCTGCAGCCCCCCGCCACCTGGGCCTCTAGGGGGCCCACCGGTCATACAGGGCGGGAGAACGGGCAGGGCACTCTGAGCTCCCGGCTACCTTCGAAGGACCCCTCGCCAAATGTTTGGCCCCAGGCTTCCGCTCGCCGGCGCCCTCATTCGGCCCGCCCCTCCACTCGCTGCACAGCGTTCATTTCGGGCCTGCCGGCATCCTGCTTGCTAACCCTGACCCTAGGTAGTCCCCGAGAGGCCCCAGACAAGGGGCCTGGGGCTGCAACACTGGGGATTGGGGACCCCCGAGCCCCAGGGCCAGACTAACACTGCTGCCCCTCCACCACCTGGGCACTAGGGGCGCTGCCGCTCATTCCCGGCGGGAGAACGGGCAGGGCCCTCCGGCACCCGCCGACCTTCGATGGCCCCCCCCGCCCCAAAGCGCTTGGGCCCACGTTCCCTCTAGTCAGCGCCCTCACCTCAACCTGCCCCACCGCTCCAAACACAGCAGGCGGATTGGACCTGCCGGCCTCCTGGGGGCTAACCCTAACCCCAGGTCAGTCCCCGAGGGTCCCCTCCGAAGGGGCCTTGTGCAGCCACGCCCGGGATCCTGGACGTCCTAGCCCCAGGGCCGGACACACCCTGAAGCCCCCGCCACCAGGGCCGCTAGGGGCGCCGCCGGTCATTCAGGCGGGAGAACGGGCAGGGCCCTACTAGCCCCTGAGGCTCTTCGAAGGCCCCCACGCCAAAACCTGTGGGCCCACGGTCCCGCTTGCCAGCTCCGTCCCCTCGGCCCGCCCCTCCGCGCGCCACACAGCCAGGGGATTGGGCCTGACGGCCTCCTGGGGGCTCACGCAAACCCTAGGTGGGTCCCCAAGGGGACCATCCCAAGGGGTTTGGCGCCCCAACGCCGGGAATTGGGAACCTCCAAACCCTAGCGCTGGACTCACCCTGCAGCCCCACGCCACCAGGGCCACTAGGAGCGCTGCCGGTCATTAAGGGGGGGAGAACGGGTAAGGCCCTTCGAATTCCCGGGGAGCTTCGAAGGCCCCTGCGCCTAAACACTTGGGCCCACGCTCCGCTCTCCAGCGCCCTCCCCTCCGGCCGCCCCCTCCCCGCTCGCCACACCGCCCCTGGATCCTGCCTGCCGGCCTCCTGGGGGCTAATCCTAACCCTTGTTCGGCTCCCGAGGGGCCACTCCCAAGGGGCCTGGCACCGCAACGCCGGGGATTGGGACCCCCGAGCCCCAGCGCTGGACTCACCCTCTGCCCCACCGCCACCCAGGCCCTTATTGGCGCCGCCGGTCATTCAGAGTGGGAGAACGTGCAGGCACTCCGAGCCCCTGATGACTTTCGAAGGCCCCCCGCGCCAAAACGCTTGGGCCCACGTTCCCACTCTTCAGCGCCCTCAGCTCGGCCTGCCCCTCCGTTCGCCGCACCTCCAGCAGATCGGGCTTGCGGGAGTCCTGGGGGCTAACCCTAACTCTAGGTGGGCTCCTGAGGGGCCCCACCCAAGGGGCCTGGTGCCCCAACGCCGGGGATTGAGGACCCGAGACCAAGCGCCGGACTTTACCCGCAGCCCCCCGCCACCTGGGCCGCTAGGGGGCCCGCCGGTCATTCAGGGCGTGAGAACGGGCAGGGCCCTCTGTGCCCCAGGCAACCTTCGAAGGCCCCCCCACGCCAAAACGGTTGGGCCTACGCTCCCACTCCTCAGAGCCCTCAGCTCGGCCTACCCCTCTGCTCGCCGCACATCCAGCAGGTCGGGCTTGCCGGCCTCCCGGGGGCTAACACTAACTCTAGGTGGGCTCCTGAGGGGCCCCACACAAGGTGCCTGGCGCCACAGCGGCGGAGGTTGGGGACCCGAGACCCAGCGCCGGACTCACCCTGCAGCCCCCCGCCACCTGGGCCTCTAGGGGGCCCACCGGTCCTACGGGGCGGGAGAAGGGGCAGGGCCCTCCTAGCCCCTGAGGATCTTCGAAGTCCCCCACGCCAAAACCTGTGGGCCCACGGTCCCGCTCGCCAGCTCCGTCCCCTCGGCCCGCCCCACCGCGTGCCACACAGCCAGGGGATTGGGCCTGACGGGCTCCTGGGGGCTAACCCTAACCCTTGTTGGTCCCCGAGGGGCCCCTCCCAAGGGGCCTTGCGCTGCCACGCCCGGGATCCTGGACGTCCTAGCCCCAGGGCCGGACACACCCTGAAGCCCCCGCCACCAGGGCCGCTAGGGGCGCCGCCGGTCATTCAGGCGGGAGAAGGGGCAGGGCCCTCCTAGCCCCTGAGGATCTTCGAAGGCCCCCACGCCAAAACCTGTGGGCCCATGGTCCCGCTCGCCAGCTCTGTCCACTCGGCCCGCCCCACCGCGCGCCACACAGCTAGGGGATTGGGCCTGACGGCCTCCTGGGGGCTAACGCAAACCCTAGGTGGGTCCCCGAGGGGCCCATCCCAAGGATCTTGGCACCCCAACGCTGGGGATTGGGAACCTCCAAACCCCAGCGCTGGACTCACCCTGCAGCCCCCCGCCAACCGGGCCGCTAGGGGCGCTGCCGGTCATTCAGGGGGGGAGAACAGGTAGGGCCCTCTGAGCCCCCGGGGAGCTTCGAAGGCCCCCTGCGCCAAAACACTTGGGCCCCCGCTCCGCTCTCCAGCGCCCTCCCCTCGGCCCGCCCCCCGGCTCGCCACACCGCCGGTGGATCCTGCCTGCCGGCGTCCTGGGGGCTAATCCTAACCCTAGGTGGGCCCCCGAGGGGCCCCTCCCAAGGGTCCTGGCACCGCAACTCCGGGCATTGGGGACCCCCGAGCCCCAGGGCAAGACTAACACTGCTGCCCCTCCACCACCTGGGCCACTAGGGGCGCTGCCGCTCATTCAGGGCTGGAGAAAGGGCAGGGCCCTCTGAGCCCCCGCCGACCTTCGATGGCCCCCTGCCCCAAAGCGCTTGGGCCCATGTTCCCACTAGTCAGCGCCCTCACCTCAACCGGCCCCTCCGCTCGAAAGACAGCAGGCGGATCGGACCTGCCGGCCACCTGGGGGTAACCTTAACCCTAGGGCTGTCCCGGAGGGGCCCCTCCCAAGGGGTCTTGCGCGGCCATGCCGGGGATCCTGGACGTCCTAGCCCGAGGGCCGGACTCACCCTGCAGCCCCCTGGCACCCGGGCTGCTAGGGGCGCCGCCGGTTATTCAGGCGGGAGAAGGGGCAGGGCCCTCGGAGCCCCCGACCTCCTTAGAAGGCCCCGCGCCAAAACCTGTGGGCCCACGGTCCCGCTCGCCAGCTCCCTCCCCTCGGTCCGCCCCACCGCGAGCCACACAGCCAGGGGATTGGGCCTGAAGGCCTCCTGGGGGCTAACCCAAACCCTAGGTGGGTCCCCGAGGGGCCCATCCCAAGGGGCTTGGTGCCCCAATGCCGGGGATTGGGAACCTCCAAACCCCAGCGCTGGACTCACCCTGCAGCCCCCCGCCACCCGGGCCGCTTCAGCCGCCGCCGATCATTCAGGCGGGGAGAACGGGTAGGGCCCTCTGAGCCCCTGGGGAGCTTCGAAGGCCCCCTGCGCCAAAACACTTGGGGCCACGCTCCGCTCTCCAGCGCCCTCTCCTCCGGCCGCCCACCCCCCCCCCCCGCTCGCCACACCGCCCGTGGATCCTTCCTGCCGGCCTCCTGGGGGCTAATTCTAACCTTTGTTCGGCCCCGAAGGGCCACTCCCAAGGGGCCTAGCACCGCAACGCCGGGGATTGGGACTCCCGAGCCCCAGCGCTGGAATCACCCTTTGCCCCACCGCCACCCAGGCCATTATTGGCGCTGCCTATCATTCAGAGCGGGAGAACGTGCAGGGCACTCCGAGCCCCTGACAACTTTTGAAGGCCCCCCCGCGCCAAAACGCTTGGGCCCACGCTCCCAGTCCTCAGCGCCCTCAGCTCGGCCTGCCCCTCTGCTCGCCGCACATCCAGCAGATCGGGCTTGCGGGACTCCTGGGGGCTAACCCGAACTCTAGGTGGGTTCCTGAGGGGCCCCACCCAAGGGGCCTGGCGCCCCAACGCCGGGGATTGGGGACCCGAGACCGAGCGCTGGACTTTACCCGCAGCCCCCAGGCACCTGGGCCGCAGGGGCGCTGCCGGTCATTTAGGCGGGAGAAGGGGCAGGGCCCTCCGAACCCCCGCCGACCTTCGATGGCCCCCCTCCCCAAAGGGCTTGGGCCCACGTTCCCACTAGTCAGCGCCCTCACCTCAACCTGTCGCTCCGCTCAAAAAACAGCAGGCGAATCAGACCTGCCGGCCTCCTGGGGGCTAACCCTAACCCTAGGTCGGTCCCCGAGGGGCCCCTCCCAAGGGGCCTGGAGAGGCACGCCGGGGATCCTGTACCTCCTAGCCACAGGGCCCGACACACCCTGCAGCCCCCGCCACAGGGGCCGCTAGGGGCGCCGCCGGTCATTCAGGCGGGAAAAGGGGCAGGGCCCTCCTAGCCCCTAAGGATCGTCGAAGGCCCCCACGCCAAAACCTGTGGTCCCAAGGTCCCGCTCGCCAGCTCCGTCCCCTCGGCCCGCCCCACCGCGCGCCACACAGCCAGGGGATTGGGCCTGACGGCCTCCTGGGGGCTAACGCAATCCCAGGTGGGTCCCTGAGGGGCCCATCCCAAGGGGCTTGGCGCCCCAACGCTGGGGATTGGGAACCTCCAAACCCCAGCGCTGGAATCACCCTGCAGCCCCCTGCCACCCGGGCCGCTAGGGGCGCCGCCGGTCATTCAGGGGGGAATGGGTAGGGCCCTCCGAGCCCCCGGCGAGCTTCCAAGGCCCCCGCGCCAAAACACTTGGGCCCAAGCTCCGCTCTCCAGCGCCCTCCCCTCCGGCTCCCCCCTCCCCCCCCCCCCCCCGCTAGCCACACCGCCGGTGGATCTTACCTGCCGGCCCCCTGGGGGCTAATCCTAACCCTAGTTCGGCCTCCAAGGGGCCCCTCCCAAGGGGCCTGGCACTGCAACGCGGGGGATTGGGACCCCCGAGCCCCAGCGCTGGACTCACCCTCCGCCCCACCGCCACCCAGGCCGTTATTGGCGCCGCGGGTCATTCAGAGCGGGAGAACGTGCAGGGCATTCCGAGCCCCTGACGACTTTGGAAGGCCCCCCGCGCCAAAACGCTTGGGCCCACGCTCCCACTCCTCAGCCCCCTCAGCTCAGCCTGCCCCTCCGCTCGCGGCACATCCAGCAGATAGGGCTTGCCAGCCTCCTGGGGGCTAACCCTAACTCTAGGTGGGCTCCTGAGGGGCACCTCCCCAGGGGCCTGGCGCCCCAACGCAGGGGATTGGGGACCGGAGACCCAGCGCCGGACTCACCCTGCAGCCCCCCGCCACCTGGGTCGCTAGGGAGCCCGCCGGTCATTCAGGGCGTGAGAACGGGCAGGGCCCTCTGTGCCCCAGGTAACTTTCGAAGGCCCCCCCCGCTCCAAAATGTTTGGGCCAAGGCTCCACCTCGCCAGCGCCCTCACTCCGCCCGCCCCTCCACTCGCTGCACTGCAGGCATTTCGGGCCTGCCGGCATCCTTCTTGCTAACCCTAACCCTAGGTCGGTCCCCGAGAGGCCCCTGACAAGGGGCCTGGGGCCGCAATGCTGGAGATTGGGGACCCCCGAGCCCCAGGGCAAGACTAACACTGCTGCCGTCCACCACCTGGGCCACTAGGGGCGCTGTCTCTCATTCAGGCCTGGAGAAGGGGCAGGGCCCTCCGAGCCCCCGCGGACCTTCGATGGCCCCCCGCCCCAAAGCGCTTGGGCCCACGTTCCCACTAGTCAGCGCCCTCACCTCAACCCGCCACTCCGCTCGAAACACAGCAGCCGGATCGGACCTGCCGGCCTCCTGGGGGCTAACCCTAACCCTAGGTCGGTTCCCGAGGGGCCCCTCCCAAGGGGCCATGCGCCGCCATGCCCGGGATCCTGGACGTCCTACCCCAGGGCCGGACTCACCCTGCAGCCACCCGCCACCCGGGCCGCTAGGAGCGCTGCCGGTCATTCAGGCGGTAGAAGGGCCAGGGTCCTACAAGCCCCTGACGACCTTCAAAGGCCGCCCCAGCGCCAAAACCTGTGGGCCCACGGTCCCGCTCACCAGCTCCCTCCCCAGGCCCGAAGGAACGCGCGCTACACAGCCAGGGGATTGGGCCTGATGGCCTCCTGGGGGCTAAGCCTAACCCAAGGTGGGTCCCCGAGGGGCCCATCCCAAGGCGCTTGGCGCCCCAACGCCAGGGATTGGGGACCCGAGACCCAGCACTGGATTCACCCTGCAGCCCCCCACCCCCGGGGCCGCTAGGGGGCCCGCCGGTTAATCAGGGGGGGAGAACGGGCAGGGCACTCTGAGCCCCCAGCGACCTTCGAAGGCCCCCTGCGCCAAAATGTTTGGGCCCAGGCTTCTGCTCGCCAGCGCCCTCACTCCGTCCGCCCCTCCACTCACAGCACAGCCGGCATTTCGGGCCTGCCGGCATCCTGCTTGCTAACCCTAACCCTAGGTCAGTCCCCGAGAGGCCCATTACAAGGGGCCTGGGGCTGCAACGCTGGGGATTGGGGACTCCTGAGCCCCAGGACCAAACTAACACTGCTTTCCTCCACCACCTGGGCCACTAGGGGCACTGCCGCTCATTCAGGGCAGGAGAACATACAGGGCCCTCCCAGCCCCCCGGACCCTCGATGCACCTGCTCCCCAAGCGCTTGGACCCACGTTGCCACTAGTCAGCGCCCTCACCTCAACCCGCCCCTCCGCTCGAAACACAGCAGGCGGATCGGACTACCATACTCCTGGAGGCTAATCCTAACCCTAGGTCGGTCCCCGAAGGGCCCATCTCAAGGGGCTTGGCGCCCCAACGCTGGGGATTGGGACCCTCCGAACCCCAGCGCTGGACTCACCCTGCAGCCCCCCGCCACCCGGGCCGCTAGGGGCGCCGCCAGTCATTCAGGCTCGAGAACTGGTAGGGCCCTCCAAGCCCCTGGCGAGCTTCGTAGGCCGCCTGCGCCAAAACACTTGGGCCCACGCTCCCACTCACCAGCGCCCTCCCCTCGGCCCGCCCCCCCCCCTCGCCACACCGCCCATGGATCCTGCCTGCCGGCCTCCTCGGGGCTAATCCTAACCCTAGGTCGGCCCCCAAGGGGCTCCTCCCAAGAGGTCTGGCACCGCAATGCCAGAGATTGGGGACCCCCGCCCCAGCGCTGGACTCACCCTCCGCCACACCGCCACCCGGGCCTTTATTGGCGCCGCTGCTCATTCAGGGCGGGAGAATGTGCAGGGCACACCGAGCCCCTGGCGCATTTCGAAGGCCCCCACGCCAAACTCTTGGGCCCCCGCTCCCACTCCTCAACGCCCTCAGCTCGGCCTGCCCCTCCGCTCGCTGCACATCCAGCAGATCGGGCTTGCCGGCCTCCTGGGGGCTAACCCTAACTCTAGGTGGGCTCCTTAGGGGCCCCTCGCAAGGGGCCTGGTGCCCCAACGCCTGGGATTGGGGACCCGAGACCCAGCGCTGGACTCACCCTCCGCCCCACCGCCACCCGGGCCGTTATTGGCGCCGCCTGTCATCAGGGCGGCAGAACAGGCAGGGCCCTCCGAGCCCCCTTCCACATTCGATGGCCCCCCGCCCCAAGGCGCTTGGGCCCACGTTGCCACTAGTCAGCGCCCTCACCTCAACCCGCCCCTCCGCTGGAAACACAGCAAGCAGATTGCACCTGCCGGCCGCATGGGGGCTAACGTGAACCCTAGGTTGGTCCCCGATGGGACCCTCCCAAGGGGCTTGGCAACCCAACGCCGGGGATTGGGAACCACTGAACCCCAGCGGTGGAATCACCCTGCAGGCCCCCGCCACTCCGGCCGCTAGGGGCGCCGCCGTTCATTCAAGCGGGAGAGGGAGCAGGGCCCTCCTAGACCCTGATGACCTTCGAAGGCCCCTGCGCCAAAATGGTTGGGCCCTTGCTCCCACTCCTCAGCGCCCTCAGCTCGGCCTACCCCTCTGATCGCCGCACATCCAGCAGGTCGGGCTTGCCGGCCTCCCGGGGGCTAACACTAACTCTAGGTGAGTTCCTGAGGGGCCCCACCCAAGGGCCCGGCGCCGCAGCGGCGGAGGTTGGGGACCAGAGACCCAGCGCCGGACTCACCCTGCAGCCCCCCGCCACCTGGGCCTCTAGGGGGCCCACCGGTCATACAGGGCGGGAGAACGGGCAGGGCACTCTGAGCTCCCGGCTACCTTCGAAGGACCCCTCGCCAAATGTTTGGCCCCAGGCTTCCGCTCGCCGGCGCCCTCATTCGGCCCGCCCCTCCACTCGCTGCACAGCGTTCATTTCGGGCCTGCCGGCATCCTGCTTGCTAACCCTGACCCTAGGTAGTCCCCGAGAGGCCCCAGACAAGGGGCCTGGGGCTGCAACACTGGGGATTGGGGACCCCCGAGCCCCAGGGCCAGACTAACACTGCTGCCCCTCCACCACCTGGGCACTAGGGGCGCTGCCGCTCATTCCCGGCGGGAGAACGGGCAGGGCCCTCCGGCACCCGCCGACCTTCGATGGCCCCCCCCCGCCCCAAAGCGCTTGGGCCCACGTTCCCTCTAGTCAGCGCCCTCACCTCAACCTGCCCCACCGCTCCAAACACAGCAGGCGGATTGGACCTGCCGGCCTCCTGGGGGCTAACCCTAACCCCAGGTCAGTCCCCGAGGGTCCCCTCCGAAGGGGCCTTGTGCAGCCACGCCCGGGATCCTGGACGTCCTAGCCCCAGGGCCGGACACACCCTGAAGCCCCCGCCACCAGGGCCGCTAGGGGCGCCGCCGGTCATTCAGGCGGGAGAACGGGCAGGGCCCTACTAGCCCCTGAGGCTCTTCGAAGGCCCCCACGCCAAAACCTGTGGGCCCACGGTCCCGCTTGCCAGCTCCGTCCCCTCGGCCCGCCCCTCCGCGCGCCACACAGCCAGGGGATTGGGCCTGACGGCCTCCTGGGGGCTCACGCAAACCCTAGGTGGGTCCCCAAGGGGACCATCCCAAGGGGTTTGGCGCCCCAACGCCGGGAATTGGGAACCTCCAAACCCTAGCGCTGGACTCACCCTGCAGCCCCACGCCACCAGGGCCACTAGGAGCGCTGCCGGTCATTAAGGGGGGGAGAACGGGTAAGGCCCTTCGAATTCCCGGGGAGCTTCGAAGGCCCCTGCGCCTAAACACTTGGGCCCACGCTCCGCTCTCCAGCGCCCTCCCCTCCGGCCGCCCCCTCCCCGCTCGCCACACCGCCCCTGGATCCTGCCTGCCGGCCTCCTGGGGGCTAATCCTAACCCTTGTTCGGCTCCCGAGGGGCCACTCCCAAGGGGCCTGGCACCGCAACGCCGGGGATTGGGACCCCCGAGCCCCAGCGCTGGACTCACCCTCTGCCCCACCGCCACCCAGGCCGTTATTGGCGCCGCCGGTCATTCAGAGTGGGAGAACGTGCAGGCACTCCGAGCCCCTGATGACTTTCGAAGGCCCCCCGCGCCAAAACGCTTGGGCCCACGTTCCCACTCTTCAGCGCCCTCAGCTCGGCCTGCCCCTCCGTTCGCCGCACCTCCAGCAGATCGGGCTTGCGGGAGTCCTGGGGGCTAACCCTAACTCTAGGTGGGCTCCTGAGGGGCCCCACCCAAGGGGCCTGGTGCCCCAACGCCGGGGATTGAGGACCCGAGACCAAGCGCCGGACTTTACCCGCAGCCCCCCGCCACCTGGGCCGCTAGGGGGCCCGCCGGTCATTCAGGGCGTGAGAACGGGCAGGGCCCTCTGTGCCCCAGGCAACCTTCGAAGGCCCCCCCACGCCAAAACGGTTGGGCCTACGCTCCCACTCCTCAGAGCCCTCAGCTCGGCCTACCCCTCTGCTCGCCGCACATCCAGCAGGTCGGGCTTGCCGGCCTCCCGGGGGCTAACACTAACTCTAGGTGGGCTCCTGAGGGGCCCCACACAAGGTGCCTGGCGCCACAGCGGCGGAGGTTGGGGACCCGAGACCCAGCGCCGGACTCACCCTGCAGCCCCCCGCCACCTGGGCCTCTAGGGGGCCCACCGGTCCTACGGGGCGGGAGAAGGGGCAGGGCCCTCCTAGCCCCTGAGGATCTTCGAAGTCCCCCACGCCAAAACCTGTGGGCCCACGGTCCCGCTCGCCAGCTCCGTCCCCTCGGCCCGCCCCACCGCGTGCCACACAGCCAGGGGATTGGGCCTGACGGGCTCCTGGGGGCTAACCCTAACCCTTGTTGGTCCCCGAGGGGCCCCTCCCAAGGGGCCTTGCGCTGCCACGCCCGGGATCCTGGACGTCCTAGCCCCAGGGCCGGACACACCCTGAAGCCCCCGCCACCAGGGCCGCTAGGGGCGCCGCCGGTCATTCAGGCGGGAGAAGGGGCAGGGCCCTCCTAGCCCCTGAGGATCTTCGAAGGCCCCCACGCCAAAACCTGTGGGCCCATGGTCCCGCTCGCCAGCTCTGTCCACTCGGCCCGCCCCACCGCGCGCCACACAGCTAGGGGATTGGGCCTGACGGCCTCCTGGGGGCTAACGCAAACCCTAGGTGGGTCCCCGAGGGGCCCATCCCAAGGATCTTGGCACCCCAACGCTGGGGATTGGGAACCTCCAAACCCCAGCGCTGGACTCACCCTGCAGCCCCCCGCCAACCGGGCCGCTAGGGGCGCTGCCGGTCATTCAGGGGGGGAGAACAGGTAGGGCCCTCTGAGCCCCCGGGGAGCTTCGAAGGCCCCCTGCGCCAAAACACTTGGGCCCCCGCTCCGCTCTCCAGCGCCCTCCCCTCGGCCCGCCCCCCGGCTCGCCACACCGCCGGTGGATCCTGCCTGCCGGCGTCCTGGGGGCTAATCCTAACCCTAGGTGGGCCCCCGAGGGGCCCCTCCCAAGGGTCCTGGCACCGCAACTCCGGGCATTGGGGACCCCCGAGCCCCAGGGCAAGACTAACACTGCTGCCCCTCCACCACCTGGGCCACTAGGGGCGCTGCCGCTCATTCAGGGCTGGAGAAAGGGCAGGGCCCTCTGAGCCCCCGCCGACCTTCGATGGCCCCCTGCCCCAAAGCGCTTGGGCCCATGTTCCCACTAGTCAGCGCCCTCACCTCAACCGGCCCCTCCGCTCGAAAGACAGCAGGCGGATCGGACCTGCCGGCCACCTGGGGGTAACCTTAACCCTAGGGCTGTCCCGGAGGGGCCCCTCCCAAGGGGTCTTGCGCGGCCATGCCGGGGATCCTGGACGTCCTAGCCCCAGGGCCGGACTCACCCTGCAGCCCCCTGGCACCCGGGCTGCTAGGGGCGCCGCCGGTTATTCAGGCGGGAGAAGGGGCAGGGCCCTCGGAGCCCCCGACCTCCTTAGAAGGCCCCGCGCCAAAACCTGTGGGCCCACGGTCCCGCTCGCCAGCTCCCTCCCCTCGGTCCGCCCCACCGCGAGCCACACAGCCAGGGGATTGGGCCTGAAGGCCTCCTGGGGGCTAACCCAAACCCTAGGTGGGTCCCCGAGGGGCCCATCCCAAGGGGCTTGGTGCCCCAATGCCGGGGATTGGGAACCTCCAAACCCCAGCGCTGGACTCACCCTGCAGCCCCCCGCCACCCGGGCCGCTTCAGCCGCCGCCGATCATTCAGGCGGGGAGAACGGGTAGGGCCCTCTGAGCCCCTGGGGAGCTTCGAAGGCCCCCTGCGCCAAAACACTTGGGGCCACGCTCCGCTCTCCAGCGCCCTCTCCTCCGGCCGCCCACCCCCCCCCCCGCTCGCCACACCGCCCGTGGATCCTTCCTGCCGGCCTCCTGGGGGCTAATTCTAACCTTTGTTCGGCCCCGAAGGGCCACTCCCAAGGGGCCTAGCACCGCAACGCCGGGGATTGGGACTCCCGAGCCCCAGCGCTGGACTCACCCTTTGCCCCACCGCCACCCAGGCCATTATTGGCGCTGCCTATCATTCAGAGCGGGAGAACGTGCAGGGCACTCCGAGCCCCTGACAACTTTTGAAGGCCCCCCCGCGCCAAAACGCTTGGGCCCACGCTCCCAGTCCTCAGCGCCCTCAGCTCGGCCTGCCCCTCTGCTCGCCGCACATCCAGCAGATCGGGCTTGCGGGACTCCTGGGGGCTAACCCGAACTCTAGGTGGGTTCCTGAGGGGCCCCACCCAAGGGGCCTGGCGCCCCAACGCCGGGGATTGGGGACCCGAGACCGAGCGCTGGACTTTACCCGCAGCCCCCAGGCACCTGGGCCGCAGGGGCGCTGCCGGTCATTTAGGCGGGAGAAGGGGCAGGGCCCTCCGAACCCCCGCCGACCTTCGATGGCCCCCCTCCCCAAAGGGCTTGGGCCCACGTTCCCACTAGTCAGCGCCCTCACCTCAACCTGTCGCTCCGCTCAAAAAACAGCAGGCGAATCAGACCTGCCGGCCTCCTGGGGGCTAACCCTAACCCTAGGTCGGTCCCCGAGGGGCCCCTCCCAAGGGGCCTGGAGAGGCACGCCGGGGATCCTGTACCTCCTAGCCACAGGGCCCGACACACCCTGCAGCCCCCGCCACAGGGGCCGCTAGGGGCGCCGCCGGTCATTCAGGCGGGAAAAGGGGCAGGGCCCTCCTAGCCCCTAAGGATCGTCGAAGGCCCCCACGCCAAAACCTGTGGTCCCAAGGTCCCGCTCGCCAGCTCCGTCCCCTCGGCCCGCCCCACCGCGCGCCACACAGCCAGGGGATTGGGCCTGACGGCCTCCTGGGGGCTAACGCAATCCCAGGTGGGTCCCTGAGGGGCCCATCCCAAGGGGCTTGGCGCCCCAACGCTGGGGATTGGGAACCTCCAAACCCCAGCGCTGGAATCACCCTGCAGCCCCCTGCCACCCGGGCCGCTAGGGGCGCCGCCGGTCATTCAGGGGGGAATGGGTAGGGCCCTCCGAGCCCCCGGCGAGCTTCCAAGGCCCCCGCGCCAAAACACTTGGGCCCAAGCTCCGCTCTCCAGCGCCCTCCCCTCCGGCTCCCCCCTCCCCCCCCCCCCCCCCCGCTAGCCACACCGCCGGTGGATCTTACCTGCCGGCCCCCTGGGGGCTAATCCTAACCCTAGTTCGGCCTCCAAGGGGCCCCTCCCAAGGGGCCTGGCACTGCAACGCGGGGGATTGGGACCCCCGAGCCCCAGCGCTGGACTCACCCTCCGCCCCACCGCCACCCAGGCCGTTATTGGCGCCGCGGGTCATTCAGAGCGGGAGAACGTGCAGGGCATTCCGAGCCCCTGACGACTTTGGAAGGCCCCCCGCGCCAAAACGCTTGGGCCCACGCTCCCACTCCTCAGCCCCCTCAGCTCAGCCTGCCCCTCCGCTCGCGGCACATCCAGCAGATAGGGCTTGCCAGCCTCCTGGGGGCTAACCCTAACTCTAGGTGGGCTCCTGAGGGGCACCTCCCCAGGGGCCTGGCGCCCCAACGCAGGGGATTGGGGACCGGAGACCCAGCGCCGGACTCACCCTGCAGCCCCCCGCCACCTGGGTCGCTAGGGAGCCCGCCGGTCATTCAGGGCGTGAGAACGGGCAGGGCCCTCTGTGCCCCAGGTAACTTTCGAAGGCCCCCCCCGCTCCAAAATGTTTGGGCCAAGGCTCCACCTCGCCAGCGCCCTCACTCCGCCCGCCCCTCCACTCGCTGCACTGCAGGCGTTTCGGGCCTGCCGGCATCCTTCTTGCTAACCCTAACCCTAGGTCGGTCCCCGAGAGGCCCCTGACAAGGGGCCTGGGGCCGCAATGCTGGAGATTGGGGACCCCCGAGCCCCAGGGCAAGACTAACACTGCTGCCGTCCACCACCTGGGCCACTAGGGGCGCTGTCTCTCATTCAGGCCTGGAGAAGGGGCAGGGCCCTCCGAGCCCCCGCGGACCTTCGATGGCCCCCCGCCCCAAAGCGCTTGGGCCCACGTTCCCACTAGTCAGCGCCCTCACCTCAACCCGCCACTCCGCTCGAAACACAGCAGCCGGATCGGACCTGCCGGCCTCCTGGGGGCTAACCCTAACCCTAGGTCGGTTCCCGAGGGGCCCCTCCCAAGGGGCCATGCGCCGCCATGCCCGGGATCCTGGACGTCCTACCCCAGGGCCGGACTCACCCTGCAGCCACCCGCCACCCGGGCCGCTAGGAGCGCTGCCGGTCATTCAGGCGGTAGAAGGGCCAGGGTCCTACAAGCCCCTGACGACCTTCAAAGGCCGCCCCAGCGCCAAAACCTGTGGGCCCACGGTCCCGCTCACCAGCTCCCTCCCCAGGCCCGAAGGAACGCGCGCTACACAGCCAGGGGATTGGGCCTGATGGCCTCCTGGGGGCTAAGCCTAACCCAAGGTGGGTCCCCGAGGGGCCCATCCCAAGGCGCTTGGCGCCCCAACGCCAGGGATTGGGGACCCGAGACCCAGCACCGGATTCACCCTGCAGCCCCCCACCCCCGGGGCCGCTAGGGGGCCCGCCGGTTAATCAGGGGGGGAGAACGGGCAGGGCACTCTGAGCCCCCAGCGACCTTCGAAGGCCCCCTGCGCCAAAATGTTTGGGCCCAGGCTTCTGCTCGCCAGCGCCCTCACTCCGTCCGCCCCTCCACTCACAGCACAGCCGGCATTTCGGGCCTGCCGGCATCCTGCTTGCTAACCCTAACCCTAGGTCAGTCCCCGAGAGGCCCATTACAAGGGGCCTGGGGCTGCAACGCTGGGGATTGGGGACTCCTGAGCCCCAGGACCAAACTAACACTGCTTTCCTCCACCACCTGGGCCACTAGGGGCACTGCCGCTCATTCAGGGCAGGAGAACATACAGGGCCCTCCCAGCCCCCCGGACCCTCGATGCACCTGCTCCCCAAGCGCTTGGACCCACGTTGCCACTAGTCAGCGCCCTCACCTCAACCCGCCCCTCCGCTCGAAACACAGCAGGCGGATCGGACTACCATACTCCTGGAGGCTAATCCTAACCCTAGGTCGGTCCCCGAAGGGCCCATCTCAAGGGGCTTGGCGCCCCAACGCTGGGGATTGGGACCCTCCGAACCCCAGCGCTGGACTCACCCTGCAGCCCCCCGCCACCCGGGCCGCTAGGGGCGCCGCCAGTCATTCAGGCTCGAGAACTGGTAGGGCCCTCCAAGCCCCTGGCGAGCTTCGTAGGCCGCCTGCGCCAAAACACTTGGGCCCACGCTCCCACTCACCAGCGCCCTCCCCTCGGCCCGCCCCCCCCCCCTCGCCACACCGCCCATGGATCCTGCCTGCCGGCCTCCTCGGGGCTAATCCTAACCCTAGGTCGGCCCCCAAGGGGCTCCTCCCAAGAGGTCTGGCACCGCAATGCCAGAGATTGGGGACCCCCGCCCCAGCGCTGGACTCACCCTCCGCCACACCGCCACCCGGGCCTTTATTGGCGCCGCTGCTCATTCAGGGCGGGAGAATGTGCAGGGCACACCGAGCCCCTGGCGCATTTCGAAGGCCCCCACGCCAAACTCTTGGGCCCCCGCTCCCACTCCTCAACGCCCTCAGCTCGGCCTGCCCCTCCGCTCGCTGCACATCCAGCAGATCGGGCTTGCCGGCCTCCTGGGGGCTAACCCTAACTCTAGGTGGGCTCCTTAGGGGCCCCTCGCAAGGGGCCTGGTGCCCCAACGCCTGGGATTGGGGACCCGAGACCCAGCGCTGGACTCACCCTCCGCCCCACCGCCACCCGGGCCGTTATTGGCGCCGCCTGTCATCAGGGCGGCAGAACAGGCAGGGCCCTCCGAGCCCCCTTCCACATTCGATGGCCCCCCGCCCCAAGGCGCTTGGGCCCACGTTGCCACTAGTCAGCGCCCTCACCTCAACCCGCCCCTCCGCTGGAAACACAGCAAGCAGATTGCACCTGCCGGCCGCATGGGGGCTAACGTGAACCCTAGGTTGGTCCCCGATGGGACCCTCCCAAGGGGCTTGGCAACCCAACGCCGGGGATTGGGAACCACTGAACCCCAGCGGTGGAATCACCCTGCAGGCCCCCGCCACTCCGGCCGCTAGGGGCGCCGCCGTTCATTCAAGCGGGAGAGGGAGCAGGGCCCTCCTAGACCCTGATGACCTTCGAAGGCCCCTGCGCCAAAATGGTTGGGCCCTTGCTCCCACTCCTCAGCGCCCTCAGCTCGGCCTACCCCTCTGATCGCCGCACATCCAGCAGGTCGGGCTTGCCGGCCTCCCGGGGGCTAACACTAACTCTAGGTGAGTTCCTGAGGGGCCCCACCCAAGGGCCCGGCGCCGCAGCGGCGGAGGTTGGGGACCAGAGACCCAGCGCCGGACTCACCCTGCAGCCCCCCGCCACCTGGGCCTCTAGGGGGCCCACCGGTCATACAGGGCGGGAGAACGGGCAGGGCACTCTGAGCTCCCGGCTACCTTCGAAGGACCCCTCGCCAAATGTTTGGCCCCAGGCTTCCGCTCGCCGGCGCCCTCATTCGGCCCGCCCCTCCACTCGCTGCACAGCGTTCATTTCGGGCCTGCCGGCATCCTGCTTGCTAACCCTGACCCTAGGTAGTCCCCGAGAGGCCCCAGACAAGGGGCCTGGGGCTGCAACACTGGGGATTGGGGACCCCCGAGCCCCAGGGCCAGACTAACACTGCTGCCCCTCCACCACCTGGGCACTAGGGGCGCTGCCGCTCATTCCCGGCGGGAGAACGGGCAGGGCCCTCCGGCACCCGCCGACCTTCGATGGCCCCCCCCGCCCCAAAGCGCTTGGGCCCACGTTCCCTCTAGTCAGCGCCCTCACCTCAACCTGCCCCACCGCTCCAAACACAGCAGGCGGATTGGACCTGCCGGCCTCCTGGGGGCTAACCCTAACCCCAGGTCAGTCCCCGAGGGTCCCCTCCGAAGGGGCCTTGTGCAGCCACGCCCGGGATCCTGGACGTCCTAGCCCCAGGGCCGGACACACCCTGAAGCCCCCGCCACCAGGGCCGCTAGGGGCGCCGCCGGTCATTCAGGCGGGAGAACGGGCAGGGCCCTACTAGCCCCTGAGGCTCTTCGAAGGCCCCCACGCCAAAACCTGTGGGCCCACGGTCCCGCTTGCCAGCTCCGTCCCCTCGGCCCGCCCCTCCGCGCGCCACACAGCCAGGGGATTGGGCCTGACGGCCTCCTGGGGGCTCACGCAAACCCTAGGTGGGTCCCCAAGGGGACCATCCCAAGGGGTTTGGCGCCCCAACGCCGGGAATTGGGAACCTCCAAACCCTAGCGCTGGACTCACCCTGCAGCCCCACGCCACCAGGGCCACTAGGAGCGCTGCCGGTCATTAAGGGGGGGAGAACGGGTAAGGCCCTTCGAATTCCCGGGGAGCTTCGAAGGCCCCTGCGCCTAAACACTTGGGCCCACGCTCCGCTCTCCAGCGCCCTCCCCTCCGGCCGCCCCCTCCCCGCTCGCCACACCGCCCCTGGATCCTGCCTGCCGGCCTCCTGGGGGCTAATCCTAACCCTTGTTCGGCTCCCGAGGGGCCACTCCCAAGGGGCCTGGCACCGCAACGCCGGGGATTGGGACCCCCGAGCCCCAGCGCTGGACTCACCCTCTGCCCCACCGCCACCCAGGCCCTTATTGGCGCCGCCGGTCATTCAGAGTGGGAGAACGTGCAGGCACTCCGAGCCCCTGATGACTTTCGAAGGCCCCCCGCGCCAAAACGCTTGGGCCCACGTTCCCACTCTTCAGCGCCCTCAGCTCGGCCTGCCCCTCCGTTCGCCGCACCTCCAGCAGATCGGGCTTGCGGGAGTCCTGGGGGCTAACCCTAACTCTAGGTGGGCTCCTGAGGGGCCCCACCCAAGGGGCCTGGTGCCCCAACGCCGGGGATTGAGGACCCGAGACCAAGCGCCGGACTTTACCCGCAGCCCCCCGCCACCTGGGCCGCTAGGGGGCCCGCCGGTCATTCAGGGCGTGAGAACGGGCAGGGCCCTCTGTGCCCCAGGCAACCTTCGAAGGCCCCCCCACGCCAAAACGGTTGGGCCTACGCTCCCACTCCTCAGAGCCCTCAGCTCGGCCTACCCCTCTGCTCGCCGCACATCCAGCAGGTCGGGCTTGCCGGCCTCCCGGGGGCTAACACTAACTCTAGGTGGGCTCCTGAGGGGCCCCACACAAGGTGCCTGGCGCCACAGCGGCGGAGGTTGGGGACCCGAGACCCAGCGCCGGACTCACCCTGCAGCCCCCCGCCACCTGGGCCTCTAGGGGGCCCACCGGTCCTACGGGGCGGGAGAAGGGGCAGGGCCCTCCTAGCCCCTGAGGATCTTCGAAGTCCCCCACGCCAAAACCTGTGGGCCCACGGTCCCGCTCGCCAGCTCCGTCCCCTCGGCCCGCCCCACCGCGTGCCACACAGCCAGGGGATTGGGCCTGACGGGCTCCTGGGGGCTAACCCTAACCCTTGTTGGTCCCCGAGGGGCCCCTCCCAAGGGGCCTTGCGCTGCCACGCCCGGGATCCTGGACGTCCTAGCCCCAGGGCCGGACACACCCTGAAGCCCCCGCCACCAGGGCCGCTAGGGGCGCCGCCGGTCATTCAGGCGGGAGAAGGGGCAGGGCCCTCCTAGCCCCTGAGGATCTTCGAAGGCCCCCACGCCAAAACCTGTGGGCCCATGGTCCCGCTCGCCAGCTCTGTCCACTCGGCCCGCCCCACCGCGCGCCACACAGCTAGGGGATTGGGCCTGACGGCCTCCTGGGGGCTAACGCAAACCCTAGGTGGGTCCCCGAGGGGCCCATCCCAAGGATCTTGGCACCCCAACGCTGGGGATTGGGAACCTCCAAACCCCAGCGCTGGACTCACCCTGCAGCCCCCCGCCAACCGGGCCGCTAGGGGCGCTGCCGGTCATTCAGGGGGGGAGAACAGGTAGGGCCCTCTGAGCCCCCGGGGAGCTTCGAAGGCCCCCTGCGCCAAAACACTTGGGCCCACGCTCCGCTCTCCAGCGCCCTCCCCTCGGCCCGCCCCCCGGCTCGCCACACCGCCGGTGGATCCTGCCTGCCGGCGTCCTGGGGGCTAATCCTAACCCTAGGTGGGCCCCCGAGGGGCCCCTCCCAAGGGTCCTGGCACCGCAACTCCGGGCATTGGGGACCCCCGAGCCCCAGGGCAAGACTAACACTGCTGCCCCTCCACCACCTGGGCCACTAGGGGCGCTGCCGCTCATTCAGGGCTGGAGAAAGGGCAGGGCCCTCTGAGCCCCCGCCGACCTTCGATGGCCCCCTGCCCCAAAGCGCTTGGGCCCATGTTCCCACTAGTCAGCGCCCTCACCTCAACCGGCCCCTCCGCTCGAAAGACAGCAGGCGGATCGGACCTGCCGGCCACCTGGGGGTAACCTTAACCCTAGGGCTGTCCCGGAGGGGCCCCTCCCAAGGGGTCTTGCGCGGCCATGCCGGGGATCCTGGACGTCCTAGCCCGAGGGCCGGACTCACCCTGCAGCCCCCTGGCACCCGGGCTGCTAGGGGCGCCGCCGGTTATTCAGGCGGGAGAAGGGGCAGGGCCCTCGGAGCCCCCGACCTCCTTAGAAGGCCCCGCGCCAAAACCTGTGGGCCCACGGTCCCGCTCGCCAGCTCCCTCCCCTCGGTCCGCCCCACCGCGAGCCACACAGCCAGGGGATTGGGCCTGAAGGCCTCCTGGGGGCTAACCCAAACCCTAGGTGGGTCCCCGAGGGGCCCATCCCAAGGGGCTTGGTGCCCCAATGCCGGGGATTGGGAACCTCCAAACCCCAGCGCTGGACTCACCCTGCAGCCCCCCGCCACCCGGGCCGCTTCAGCCGCCGCCGATCATTCAGGCGGGGAGAACGGGTAGGGCCCTCTGAGCCCCTGGGGAGCTTCGAAGGCCCCCTGCGCCAAAACACTTGGGGCCACGCTCCGCTCTCCAGCGCCCTCTCCTCCGGCCGCCCACCCCCCCCCCCCCGCTCGCCACACCGCCCGTGGATCCTTCCTGCCGGCCTCCTGGGGGCTAATTCTAACCTTTGTTCGGCCCCGAAGGGCCACTCCCAAGGGGCCTAGCACCGCAACGCCGGGGATTGGGACTCCCGAGCCCCAGCGCTGGAATCACCCTTTGCCCCACCGCCACCCAGGCCATTATTGGCGCTGCCTATCATTCAGAGCGGGAGAACGTGCAGGGCACTCCGAGCCCCTGACAACTTTTGAAGGCCCCCCCGCGCCAAAACGCTTGGGCCCACGCTCCCAGTCCTCAGCGCCCTCAGCTCGGCCTGCCCCTCTGCTCGCCGCACATCCAGCAGATCGGGCTTGCGGGACTCCTGGGGGCTAACCCGAACTCTAGGTGGGTTCCTGAGGGGCCCCACCCAAGGGGCCTGGCGCCCCAACGCCGGGGATTGGGGACCCGAGACCGAGCGCTGGACTTTACCCGCAGCCCCCAGGCACCTGGGCCGCAGGGGCGCTGCCGGTCATTTAGGCGGGAGAAGGGGCAGGGCCCTCCGAACCCCCGCCGACCTTCGATGGCCCCCCTCCCCAAAGGGCTTGGGCCCACGTTCCCACTAGTCAGCGCCCTCACCTCAACCTGTCGCTCCGCTCAAAAAACAGCAGGCGAATCAGACCTGCCGGCCTCCTGGGGGCTAACCCTAACCCTAGGTCGGTCCCCGAGGGGCCCCTCCCAAGGGGCCTGGAGAGGCACGCCGGGGATCCTGTACCTCCTAGCCACAGGGCCCGACACACCCTGCAGCCCCCGCCACAGGGGCCGCTAGGGGCGCCGCCGGTCATTCAGGCGGGAAAAGGGGCAGGGCCCTCCTAGCCCCTAAGGATCGTCGAAGGCCCCCACGCCAAAACCTGTGGTCCCAAGGTCCCGCTCGCCAGCTCCGTCCCCTCGGCCCGCCCCACCGCGCGCCACACAGCCAGGGGATTGGGCCTGACGGCCTCCTGGGGGCTAACGCAATCCCAGGTGGGTCCCTGAGGGGCCCATCCCAAGGGGCTTGGCGCCCCAACGCTGGGGATTGGGAACCTCCAAACCCCAGCGCTGGAATCACCCTGCAGCCCCCTGCCACCCGGGCCGCTAGGGGCGCCGCCGGTCATTCAGGGGGGAATGGGTAGGGCCCTCCGAGCCCCCGGCGAGCTTCCAAGGCCCCCGCGCCAAAACACTTGGGCCCAAGCTCCGCTCTCCAGCGCCCTCCCCTCCGGCTCCCCCCTCCCCCCCCCCCCCCGCTAGCCACACCGCCGGTGGATCTTACCTGCCGGCCCCCTGGGGGCTAATCCTAACCCTAGTTCGGCCTCCAAGGGGCCCCTCCCAAGGGGCCTGGCACTGCAACGCGGGGGATTGGGACCCCCGAGCCCCAGCGCTGGACTCACCCTCCGCCCCACCGCCACCCAGGCCGTTATTGGCGCCGCGGGTCATTCAGAGCGGGAGAACGTGCAGGGCATTCCGAGCCCCTGACGACTTTGGAAGGCCCCCCGCGCCAAAACGCTTGGGCCCACGCTCCCACTCCTCAGCCCCCTCAGCTCAGCCTGCCCCTCCGCTCGCGGCACATCCAGCAGATAGGGCTTGCCAGCCTCCTGGGGGCTAACCCTAACTCTAGGTGGGCTCCTGAGGGGCACCTCCCCAGGGGCCTGGCGCCCCAACGCAGGGGATTGGGGACCGGAGACCCAGCGCCGGACTCACCCTGCAGCCCCCCGCCACCTGGGTCGCTAGGGAGCCCGCCGGTCATTCAGGGCGTGAGAACGGGCAGGGCCCTCTGTGCCCCAGGTAACTTTCGAAGGCCCCCCCCGCTCCAAAATGTTTGGGCCAAGGCTCCACCTCGCCAGCGCCCTCACTCCGCCCGCCCCTCCACTCGCTGCACTGCAGGCATTTCGGGCCTGCCGGCATCCTTCTTGCTAACCCTAACCCTAGGTCGGTCCCCGAGAGGCCCCTGACAAGGGGCCTGGGGCCGCAATGCTGGAGATTGGGGACCCCCGAGCCCCAGGGCAAGACTAACACTGCTGCCGTCCACCACCTGGGCCACTAGGGGCGCTGTCTCTCATTCAGGCCTGGAGAAGGGGCAGGGCCCTCCGAGCCCCCGCGGACCTTCGATGGCCCCCCGCCCCAAAGCGCTTGGGCCCACGTTCCCACTAGTCAGCGCCCTCACCTCAACCCGCCACTCCGCTCGAAACACAGCAGCCGGATCGGACCTGCCGGCCTCCTGGGGGCTAACCCTAACCCTAGGTCGGTTCCCGAGGGGCCCCTCCCAAGGGGCCATGCGCCGCCATGCCCGGGATCCTGGACGTCCTACCCCAGGGCCGGACTCACCCTGCAGCCACCCGCCACCCGGGCCGCTAGGAGCGCTGCCGGTCATTCAGGCGGTAGAAGGGCCAGGGTCCTACAAGCCCCTGACGACCTTCAAAGGCCGCCCCAGCGCCAAAACCTGTGGGCCCACGGTCCCGCTCACCAGCTCCCTCCCCAGGCCCGAAGGAACGCGCGCTACACAGCCAGGGGATTGGGCCTGATGGCCTCCTGGGGGCTAAGCCTAACCCAAGGTGGGTCCCCGAGGGGCCCATCCCAAGGCGCTTGGCGCCCCAACGCCAGGGATTGGGGACCCGAGACCCAGCACTGGATTCACCCTGCAGCCCCCCACCCCCGGGGCCGCTAGGGGGCCCGCCGGTTAATCAGGGGGGGAGAACGGGCAGGGCACTCTGAGCCCCCAGCGACCTTCGAAGGCCCCCTGCGCCAAAATGTTTGGGCCCAGGCTTCTGCTCGCCAGCGCCCTCACTCCGTCCGCCCCTCCACTCACAGCACAGCCGGCATTTCGGGCCTGCCGGCATCCTGCTTGCTAACCCTAACCCTAGGTCAGTCCCCGAGAGGCCCATTACAAGGGGCCTGGGGCTGCAACGCTGGGGATTGGGGACTCCTGAGCCCCAGGACCAAACTAACACTGCTTTCCTCCACCACCTGGGCCACTAGGGGCACTGCCGCTCATTCAGGGCAGGAGAACATACAGGGCCCTCCCAGCCCCCCGGACCCTCGATGCACCTGCTCCCCAAGCGCTTGGACCCACGTTGCCACTAGTCAGCGCCCTCACCTCAACCCGCCCCTCCGCTCGAAACACAGCAGGCGGATCGGACTACCATACTCCTGGAGGCTAATCCTAACCCTAGGTCGGTCCCCGAAGGGCCCATCTCAAGGGGCTTGGCGCCCCAACGCTGGGGATTGGGACCCTCCGAACCCCAGCGCTGGACTCACCCTGCAGCCCCCCGCCACCCGGGCCGCTAGGGGCGCCGCCAGTCATTCAGGCTCGAGAACTGGTAGGGCCCTCCAAGCCCCTGGCGAGCTTCGTAGGCCGCCTGCGCCAAAACACTTGGGCCCACGCTCCCACTCACCAGCGCCCTCCCCTCGGCCCGCCCCCCCCCCTCGCCACACCGCCCATGGATCCTGCCTGCCGGCCTCCTCGGGGCTAATCCTAACCCTAGGTCGGCCCCCAAGGGGCTCCTCCCAAGAGGTCTGGCACCGCAATGCCAGAGATTGGGGACCCCCGCCCCAGCGCTGGACTCACCCTCCGCCACACCGCCACCCGGGCCTTTATTGGCGCCGCTGCTCATTCAGGGCGGGAGAATGTGCAGGGCACACCGAGCCCCTGGCGCATTTCGAAGGCCCCCACGCCAAACTCTTGGGCCCCCGCTCCCACTCCTCAACGCCCTCAGCTCGGCCTGCCCCTCCGCTCGCTGCACATCCAGCAGATCGGGCTTGCCGGCCTCCTGGGGGCTAACCCTAACTCTAGGTGGGCTCCTTAGGGGCCCCTCGCAAGGGGCCTGGTGCCCCAACGCCTGGGATTGGGGACCCGAGACCCAGCGCTGGACTCACCCTCCGCCCCACCGCCACCCGGGCCGTTATTGGCGCCGCCTGTCATCAGGGCGGCAGAACAGGCAGGGCCCTCCGAGCCCCCTTCCACATTCGATGGCCCCCCGCCCCAAGGCGCTTGGGCCCACGTTGCCACTAGTCAGCGCCCTCACCTCAACCCGCCCCTCCGCTGGAAACACAGCAAGCAGATTGCACCTGCCGGCCGCATGGGGGCTAACGTGAACCCTAGGTTGGTCCCCGATGGGACCCTCCCAAGGGGCTTGGCAACCCAACGCCGGGGATTGGGAACCACTGAACCCCAGCGGTGGAATCACCCTGCAGGCCCCCGCCACTCCGGCCGCTAGGGGCGCCGCCGTTCATTCAAGCGGGAGAGGGAGCAGGGCCCTCCTAGACCCTGATGACCTTCGAAGGCCCCTGCGCCAAAATGGTTGGGCCCTTGCTCCCACTCCTCAGCGCCCTCAGCTCGGCCTACCCCTCTGATCGCCGCACATCCAGCAGGTCGGGCTTGCCGGCCTCCCGGGGGCTAACACTAACTCTAGGTGAGTTCCTGAGGGGCCCCACCCAAGGGCCCGGCGCCGCAGCGGCGGAGGTTGGGGACCAGAGACCCAGCGCCGGACTCACCCTGCAGCCCCCCGCCACCTGGGCCTCTAGGGGGCCCACCGGTCATACAGGGCGGGAGAACGGGCAGGGCACTCTGAGCTCCCGGCTACCTTCGAAGGACCCCTCGCCAAATGTTTGGCCCCAGGCTTCCGCTCGCCGGCGCCCTCATTCGGCCCGCCCCTCCACTCGCTGCACAGCGTTCATTTCGGGCCTGCCGGCATCCTGCTTGCTAACCCTGACCCTAGGTAGTCCCCGAGAGGCCCCAGACAAGGGGCCTGGGGCTGCAACACTGGGGATTGGGGACCCCCGAGCCCCAGGGCCAGACTAACACTGCTGCCCCTCCACCACCTGGGCACTAGGGGCGCTGCCGCTCATTCCCGGCGGGAGAACGGGCAGGGCCCTCCGGCACCCGCCGACCTTCGATGGCCCCCCCCGCCCCAAAGCGCTTGGGCCCACGTTCCCTCTAGTCAGCGCCCTCACCTCAACCTGCCCCACCGCTCCAAACACAGCAGGCGGATTGGACCTGCCGGCCTCCTGGGGGCTAACCCTAACCCCAGGTCAGTCCCCGAGGGTCCCCTCCGAAGGGGCCTTGTGCAGCCACGCCCGGGATCCTGGACGTCCTAGCCCCAGGGCCGGACACACCCTGAAGCCCCCGCCACCAGGGCCGCTAGGGGCGCCGCCGGTCATTCAGGCGGGAGAACGGGCAGGGCCCTACTAGCCCCTGAGGCTCTTCGAAGGCCCCCACGCCAAAACCTGTGGGCCCACGGTCCCGCTTGCCAGCTCCGTCCCCTCGGCCCGCCCCTCCGCGCGCCACACAGCCAGGGGATTGGGCCTGACGGCCTCCTGGGGGCTCACGCAAACCCTAGGTGGGTCCCCAAGGGGACCATCCCAAGGGGTTTGGCGCCCCAACGCCGGGAATTGGGAACCTCCAAACCCTAGCGCTGGACTCACCCTGCAGCCCCACGCCACCAGGGCCACTAGGAGCGCTGCCGGTCATTAAGGGGGGGAGAACGGGTAAGGCCCTTCGAATTCCCGGGGAGCTTCGAAGGCCCCTGCGCCTAAACACTTGGGCCCACGCTCCGCTCTCCAGCGCCCTCCCCTCCGGCCGCCCCCTCCCCGCTCGCCACACCGCCCCTGGATCCTGCCTGCCGGCCTCCTGGGGGCTAATCCTAACCCTTGTTCGGCTCCCGAGGGGCCACTCCCAAGGGGCCTGGCACCGCAACGCCGGGGATTGGGACCCCCGAGCCCCAGCGCTGGACTCACCCTCTGCCCCACCGCCACCCAGGCCGTTATTGGCGCCGCCGGTCATTCAGAGTGGGAGAACGTGCAGGCACTCCGAGCCCCTGATGACTTTCGAAGGCCCCCCGCGCCAAAACGCTTGGGCCCACGTTCCCACTCTTCAGCGCCCTCAGCTCGGCCTGCCCCTCCGTTCGCCGCACCTCCAGCAGATCGGGCTTGCGGGAGTCCTGGGGGCTAACCCTAACTCTAGGTGGGCTCCTGAGGGGCCCCACCCAAGGGGCCTGGTGCCCCAACGCCGGGGATTGAGGACCCGAGACCAAGCGCCGGACTTTACCCGCAGCCCCCCGCCACCTGGGCCGCTAGGGGGCCCGCCGGTCATTCAGGGCGTGAGAACGGGCAGGGCCCTCTGTGCCCCAGGCAACCTTCGAAGGCCCCCCCACGCCAAAACGGTTGGGCCTACGCTCCCACTCCTCAGAGCCCTCAGCTCGGCCTACCCCTCTGCTCGCCGCACATCCAGCAGGTCGGGCTTGCCGGCCTCCCGGGGGCTAACACTAACTCTAGGTGGGCTCCTGAGGGGCCCCACACAAGGTGCCTGGCGCCACAGCGGCGGAGGTTGGGGACCCGAGACCCAGCGCCGGACTCACCCTGCAGCCCCCCGCCACCTGGGCCTCTAGGGGGCCCACTGGTCCTACGGGGCGGGAGAAGGGGCAGGGCCCTCCTAGCCCCTGAGGATCTTCGAAGTCCCCCACGCCAAAACCTGTGGGCCCACGGTCCCGCTCGCCAGCTCCGTCCCCTCGGCCCGCCCCACCGCGTGCCACACAGCCAGGGGATTGGGCCTGACGGGCTCCTGGGGGCTAACCCTAACCCTTGTTGGTCCCCGAGGGGCCCCTCCCAAGGGGCCTTGCGCTGCCACGCCCGGGATCCTGGACGTCCTAGCCCCAGGGCCGGACACACCCTGAAGCCCCCGCCACCAGGGCCGCTAGGGGCGCCGCCGGTCATTCAGGCGGGAGAAGGGGCAGGGCCCTCCTAGCCCCTGAGGATCTTCGAAGGCCCCCACGCCAAAACCTGTGGGCCCATGGTCCCGCTCGCCAGCTCTGTCCACTCGGCCCGCCCCACCGCGCGCCACACAGCTAGGGGATTGGGCCTGACGGCCTCCTGGGGGCTAACGCAAACCCTAGGTGGGTCCCCGAGGGGCCCATCCCAAGGATCTTGGCACCCCAACGCTGGGGATTGGGAACCTCCAAACCCCAGCGCTGGACTCACCCTGCAGCCCCCCGCCAACCGGGCCGCTAGGGGCGCTGCCGGTCATTCAGGGGGGGAGAACAGGTAGGGCCCTCTGAGCCCCCGGGGAGCTTCGAAGGCCCCCTGCGCCAAAACACTTGGGCCCCCGCTCCGCTCTCCAGCGCCCTCCCCTCGGCCCGCCCCCCGGCTCGCCACACCGCCGGTGGATCCTGCCTGCCGGCGTCCTGGGGGCTAATCCTAACCCTAGGTGGGCCCCCGAGGGGCCCCTCCCAAGGGTCCTGGCACCGCAACTCCGGGCATTGGGGACCCCCGAGCCCCAGGGCAAGACTAACACTGCTGCCCCTCCACCACCTGGGCCACTAGGGGCGCTGCCGCTCATTCAGGGCTGGAGAAAGGGCAGGGCCCTCTGAGCCCCCGCCGACCTTCGATGGCCCCCTGCCCCAAAGCGCTTGGGCCCATGTTCCCACTAGTCAGCGCCCTCACCTCAACCGGCCCCTCCGCTCGAAAGACAGCAGGCGGATCGGACCTGCCGGCCACCTGGGGGTAACCTTAACCCTAGGGCTGTCCCGGAGGGGCCCCTCCCAAGGGGTCTTGCGCGGCCATGCCGGGGATCCTGGACGTCCTAGCCCCAGGGCCGGACTCACCCTGCAGCCCCCTGGCACCCGGGCTGCTAGGGGCGCCGCCGGTTATTCAGGCGGGAGAAGGGGCAGGGCCCTCGGAGCCCCCGACCTCCTTAGAAGGCCCCGCGCCAAAACCTGTGGGCCCACGGTCCCGCTCGCCAGCTCCCTCCCCTCGGTCCGCCCCACCGCGAGCCACACAGCCAGGGGATTGGGCCTGAAGGCCTCCTGGGGGCTAACCCAAACCCTAGGTGGGTCCCCGAGGGGCCCATCCCAAGGGGCTTGGTGCCCCAATGCCGGGGATTGGGAACCTCCAAACCCCAGCGCTGGACTCACCCTGCAGCCCCCCGCCACCCGGGCCGCTTCAGCCGCCGCCGATCATTCAGGCGGGGAGAACGGGTAGGGCCCTCTGAGCCCCTGGGGAGCTTCGAAGGCCCCCTGCGCCAAAACACTTGGGGCCACGCTCCGCTCTCCAGCGCCCTCTCCTCCGGCCGCCCACCCCCCCCCCGCTCGCCACACCGCCCGTGGATCCTTCCTGCCGGCCTCCTGGGGGCTAATTCTAACCTTTGTTCGGCCCCGAAGGGCCACTCCCAAGGGGCCTAGCACCGCAACGCCGGGGATTGGGACTCCCGAGCCCCAGCGCTGGACTCACCCTTTGCCCCACCGCCACCCAGGCCATTATTGGCGCTGCCTATCATTCAGAGCGGGAGAACGTGCAGGGCACTCCGAGCCCCTGACAACTTTTGAAGGCCCCCCCGCGCCAAAACGCTTGGGCCCACGCTCCCAGTCCTCAGCGCCCTCAGCTCGGCCTGCCCCTCTGCTCGCCGCACATCCAGCAGATCGGGCTTGCGGGACTCCTGGGGGCTAACCCGAACTCTAGGTGGGTTCCTGAGGGGCCCCACCCAAGGGGCCTGGCGCCCCAACGCCGGGGATTGGGGACCCGAGACCGAGCGCTGGACTTTACCCGCAGCCCCCAGGCACCTGGGCCGCAGGGGCGCTGCCGGTCATTTAGGCGGGAGAAGGGGCAGGGCCCTCCGAACCCCCGCCGACCTTCGATGGCCCCCCTCCCCAAAGGGCTTGGGCCCACGTTCCCACTAGTCAGCGCCCTCACCTCAACCTGTCGCTCCGCTCAAAAAACAGCAGGCGAATCAGACCTGCCGGCCTCCTGGGGGCTAACCCTAACCCTAGGTCGGTCCCCGAGGGGCCCCTCCCAAGGGGCCTGGAGAGGCACGCCGGGGATCCTGTACCTCCTAGCCACAGGGCCCGACACACCCTGCAGCCCCCGCCACAGGGGCCGCTAGGGGCGCCGCCGGTCATTCAGGCGGGAAAAGGGGCAGGGCCCTCCTAGCCCCTAAGGATCGTCGAAGGCCCCCACGCCAAAACCTGTGGTCCCAAGGTCCCGCTCGCCAGCTCCGTCCCCTCGGCCCGCCCCACCGCGCGCCACACAGCCAGGGGATTGGGCCTGACGGCCTCCTGGGGGCTAACGCAATCCCAGGTGGGTCCCTGAGGGGCCCATCCCAAGGGGCTTGGCGCCCCAACGCTGGGGATTGGGAACCTCCAAACCCCAGCGCTGGAATCACCCTGCAGCCCCCTGCCACCCGGGCCGCTAGGGGCGCCGCCGGTCATTCAGGGGGGAATGGGTAGGGCCCTCCGAGCCCCCGGCGAGCTTCCAAGGCCCCCGCGCCAAAACACTTGGGCCCAAGCTCCGCTCTCCAGCGCCCTCCCCTCCGGCTCCCCCCTCCCCCCCCCCCCCCCGCTAGCCACACCGCCGGTGGATCTTACCTGCCGGCCCCCTGGGGGCTAATCCTAACCCTAGTTCGGCCTCCAAGGGGCCCCTCCCAAGGGGCCTGGCACTGCAACGCGGGGGATTGGGACCCCCGAGCCCCAGCGCTGGACTCACCCTCCGCCCCACCGCCACCCAGGCCGTTATTGGCGCCGCGGGTCATTCAGAGCGGGAGAACGTGCAGGGCATTCCGAGCCCCTGACGACTTTGGAAGGCCCCCCGCGCCAAAACGCTTGGGCCCACGCTCCCACTCCTCAGCCCCCTCAGCTCAGCCTGCCCCTCCGCTCGCGGCACATCCAGCAGATAGGGCTTGCCAGCCTCCTGGGGGCTAACCCTAACTCTAGGTGGGCTCCTGAGGGGCACCTCCCCAGGGGCCTGGCGCCCCAACGCAGGGGATTGGGGACCGGAGACCCAGCGCCGGACTCACCCTGCAGCCCCCCGCCACCTGGGTCGCTAGGGAGCCCGCCGGTCATTCAGGGCGTGAGAACGGGCAGGGCCCTCTGTGCCCCAGGTAACTTTCGAAGGCCCCCCCCGCTCCAAAATGTTTGGGCCAAGGCTCCACCTCGCCAGCGCCCTCACTCCGCCCGCCCCTCCACTCGCTGCACTGCAGGCGTTTCGGGCCTGCCGGCATCCTTCTTGCTAACCCTAACCCTAGGTCGGTCCCCGAGAGGCCCCTGACAAGGGGCCTGGGGCCGCAATGCTGGAGATTGGGGACCCCCGAGCCCCAGGGCAAGACTAACACTGCTGCCGTCCACCACCTGGGCCACTAGGGGCGCTGTCTCTCATTCAGGCCTGGAGAAGGGGCAGGGCCCTCTGAGCCCCCGCGGACCTTCGATGGCCCCCCGCCCCAAAGCGCTTGGGCCCACGTTCCCACTAGTCAGCGCCCTCACCTCAACCCGCCACTCCGCTCGAAACACAGCAGCCGGATCGGACCTGCCGGCCTCCTGGGGGCTAACCCTAACCCTAGGTCGGTTCCCGAGGGGCCCCTCCCAAGGGGCCATGCGCCGCCATGCCTGGGATCCTGGACGTCCTACCCCAGGGCCGGACTCACCCTGCAGCCACCCGCCACCCGGGCCGCTAGGAGCGCTGCCGGTCATTCAGGCGGTAGAAGGGCCAGGGTCCTACAAGCCCCTGACGACCTTCAAAGGCCGCCCCAGCGCCAAAACCTGTGGGCCCACGGTCCCGCTCACCAGCTCCCTCCCCAGGCCCGAAGGAACGCGCGCTACACAGCCAGGGGATTGGGCCTGATGGCCTCCTGGGGGCTAAGCCTAACCCAAGGTGGGTCCCCGAGGGGCCCATCCCAAGGTGCTTGGCGCCCCAACGCCAGGGATTGGGGACCCGAGACCCAGCACCGGATTCACCCTGCAGCCCCCCACCCCCGGGGCCGCTAGGGGGCCCGCCGGTTAATCAGGGGGGGAGAACGGGCAGGGCACTCTGAGCCCCCAGCGACCTTCGAAGGCCCCCTGCGCCAAAATGTTTGGGCCCAGGCTTCTGCTCGCCAGCGCCCTCACTCCGTCCGCCCCTCCACTCACAGCACAGCCGGCATTTCGGGCCTGCCGGCATCCTGCTTGCTAACCCTAACCCTAGGTCAGTCCCCGAGAGGCCCATTACAAGGGGCCTGGGGCTGCAACGCTGGGGATTGGGGACTCCTGAGCCCCAGGACCAAACTAACACTGCTTTCCTCCACCACCTGCGCCACTAGGGGCACTGCCGCTCATTCAGGGCAGGAGAACATACAGGGCCCTCCCAGCCCCCCGGACCCTCGATGCACCTGCTCCCCAAGCGCTTGGACCCACGTTGCCACTAGTCAGCGCCCTCACCTCAACCCGCCCCTCCGCTCGAAACACAGCAGGCGGATCGGACTACCATACTCCTGGAGGCTAATCCTAACCCTAGGTCGGTCCCCGAAGGGCCCATCTCAAGGGGCTTGGCGCCCCAACGCTGGGGATTGGGACCCTCCGAACCCCAGCGCTGGACTCACCCTGCAGCCCCCCGCCACCCGGGCCGCTAGGGGCGCCGCCAGTCATTCAGGCTCGAGAACTGGTAGGGCCCTCCAAGCCCCTGGCGAGCTTCGTAGGCCGCCTGCGCCAAAACACTTGGGCCCACGCTCCCACTCACCAGCGCCCTCCCCTCGGCCCGCCCCCCCCCCCCTCGCCACACCGCCCATGGATCCTGCCTGCCGGCCTCCTCGGGGCTAATCCTAACCCTAGGTCGGCCCCCAAGGGGCTCCTCCCAAGAGGTCTGGCACCGCAATGCCAGAGATTGGGGACCCCCGCCCCAGCGCTGGACTCACCCTCCGCCACACCGCCACCCGGGCCTTTATTGGCGCCGCTGCTCATTCAGGGCGGGAGAATGTGCAGGGCACACCGAGCCCCTGGCGCATTTCGAAGGCCCCCACGCCAAACTCTTGGGCCCCCGCTCCCACTCCTCAACGCCCTCAGCTCGGCCTGCCCCTCCGCTCGCTGCACATCCAGCAGATCGGGCTTGCCGGCCTCCTGGGGGCTAACCCTAACTCTAGGTGGGCTCCTTAGGGGCCCCTCGCAAGGGGCCTGGTGCCCCAACGCCTGGGATTGGGGACCCGAGACCCAGCGCTGGACTCACCCTCCGCCCCACCGCCACCCGGGCCGTTATTGGCGCCGCCTGTCATCAGGGCGGCAGAACAGGCAGGGCCCTCCGAGCCCCCTTCCACATTCGATGGCCCCCCGCCCCAAGGCGCTTGGGCCCACGTTGCCACTAGTCAGCGCCCTCACCTCAACCCGCCCCTCCGCTGGAAACACAGCAAGCAGATTGCACCTGCCGGCCGCATGGGGGCTAACGTGAACCCTAGGTTGGTCCCCGATGGGACCCTCCCAAGGGGCTTGGCAACCCAACGCCGGGGATTGGGAACCACTGAACCCCAGCGGTGGAATCACCCTGCAGGCCCCCGCCACTCCGGCCGCTAGGGGCGCCGCCGTTCATTCAAGCGGGAGAGGGAGCAGGGCCCTCCTAGACCCTGATGACCTTCGAAGGCCCCTGCGCCAAAATGGTTGGGCCCTTGCTCCCACTCCTCAGCGCCCTCAGCTCGGCCTACCCCTCTGATCGCCGCACATCCAGCAGGTCGGGCTTGCCGGCCTCCCGGGGGCTAACACTAACTCTAGGTGAGTTCCTGAGGGGCCCCACCCAAGGGCCCGGCGCCGCAGCGGCGGAGGTTGGGGACCAGAGACCCAGCGCCGGACTCACCCTGCAGCCCCCCGCCACCTGGGCCTCTAGGGGGCCCACCGGTCATACAGGGCGGGAGAACGGGCAGGGCACTCTGAGCTCCCGGCTACCTTCGAAGGACCCCTCGCCAAATGTTTGGCCCCAGGCTTCCGCTCGCCGGCGCCCTCATTCGGCCCGCCCCTCCACTCGCTGCACAGCGTTCATTTCGGGCCTGCCGGCATCCTGCTTGCTAACCCTGACCCTAGGTAGTCCCCGAGAGGCCCCAGACAAGGGGCCTGGGGCTGCAACACTGGGGATTGGGGACCCCCGAGCCCCAGGGCCAGACTAACACTGCTGCCCCTCCACCACCTGGGCACTAGGGGCGCTGCCGCTCATTCCCGGCGGGAGAACGGGCAGGGCCCTCCGGCACCCGCCGACCTTCGATGGCCCCCCCCGCCCCAAAGCGCTTGGGCCCACGTTCCCTCTAGTCAGCGCCCTCACCTCAACCTGCCCCACCGCTCCAAACACAGCAGGCGGATTGGACCTGCCGGCCTCCTGGGGGCTAACCCTAACCCCAGGTCAGTCCCCGAGGGTCCCCTCCGAAGGGGCCTTGTGCAGCCACGCCCGGGATCCTGGACGTCCTAGCCCCAGGGCCGGACACACCCTGAAGCCCCCGCCACCAGGGCCGCTAGGGGCGCCGCCGGTCATTCAGGCGGGAGAACGGGCAGGGCCCTACTAGCCCCTGAGGCTCTTCGAAGGCCCCCACGCCAAAACCTGTGGGCCCACGGTCCCGCTTGCCAGCTCCGTCCCCTCGGCCCGCCCCTCCGCGCGCCACACAGCCAGGGGATTGGGCCTGACGGCCTCCTGGGGGCTCACGCAAACCCTAGGTGGGTCCCCAAGGGGACCATCCCAAGGGGTTTGGCGCCCCAACGCCGGGAATTGGGAACCTCCAAACCCTAGCGCTGGACTCACCCTGCAGCCCCACGCCACCAGGGCCACTAGGAGCGCTGCCGGTCATTAAGGGGGGGAGAACGGGTAAGGCCCTTCGAATTCCCGGGGAGCTTCGAAGGCCCCTGCGCCTAAACACTTGGGCCCACGCTCCGCTCTCCAGCGCCCTCCCCTCCGGCCGCCCCCTCCCCGCTCGCCACACCGCCCCTGGATCCTGCCTGCCGGCCTCCTGGGGGCTAATCCTAACCCTTGTTCGGCTCCCGAGGGGCCACTCCCAAGGGGCCTGGCACCGCAACGCCGGGGATTGGGACCCCCGAGCCCCAGCGCTGGACTCACCCTCTGCCCCACCGCCACCCAGGCCGTTATTGGCGCCGCCGGTCATTCAGAGTGGGAGAACGTGCAGGCACTCCGAGCCCCTGATGACTTTCGAAGGCCCCCCGCGCCAAAACGCTTGGGCCCACGTTCCCACTCTTCAGCGCCCTCAGCTCGGCCTGCCCCTCCGTTCGCCGCACCTCCAGCAGATCGGGCTTGCGGGAGTCCTGGGGGCTAACCCTAACTCTAGGTGGGCTCCTGAGGGGCCCCACCCAAGGGGCCTGGTGCCCCAACGCCGGGGATTGAGGACCCGAGACCAAGCGCCGGACTTTACCCGCAGCCCCCCGCCACCTGGGCCGCTAGGGGGCCCGCCGGTCATTCAGGGCGTGAGAACGGGCAGGGCCCTCTGTGCCCCAGGCAACCTTCGAAGGCCCCCCCACGCCAAAACGGTTGGGCCTACGCTCCCACTCCTCAGAGCCCTCAGCTCGGCCTACCCCTCTGCTCGCCGCACATCCAGCAGGTCGGGCTTGCCGGCCTCCCGGGGGCTAACACTAACTCTAGGTGGGCTCCTGAGGGGCCCCACACAAGGTGCCTGGCGCCACAGCGGCGGAGGTTGGGGACCCGAGACCCAGCGCCGGACTCACCCTGCAGCCCCCCGCCACCTGGGCCTCTAGGGGGCCCACCGGTCCTACGGGGCGGGAGAAGGGGCAGGGCCCTCCTAGCCCCTGAGGATCTTCGAAGTCCCCCACGCCAAAACCTGTGGGCCCACGGTCCCGCTCGCCAGCTCCGTCCCCTCGGCCCGCCCCACCGCGTGCCACACAGCCAGGGGATTGGGCCTGACGGGCTCCTGGGGGCTAACCCTAACCCTTGTTGGTCCCCGAGGGGCCCCTCCCAAGGGGCCTTGCGCTGCCACGCCCGGGATCCTGGACGTCCTAGCCCCAGGGCCGGACACACCCTGAAGCCCCCGCCACCAGGGCCGCTAGGGGCGCCGCCGGTCATTCAGGCGGGAGAAGGGGCAGGGCCCTCCTAGCCCCTGAGGATCTTCGAAGGCCCCCACGCCAAAACCTGTGGGCCCATGGTCCCGCTCGCCAGCTCTGTCCACTCGGCCCGCCCCACCGCGCGCCACACAGCTAGGGGATTGGGCCTGACGGCCTCCTGGGGGCTAACGCAAACCCTAGGTGGGTCCCCGAGGGGCCCATCCCAAGGATCTTGGCACCCCAACGCTGGGGATTGGGAACCTCCAAACCCCAGCGCTGGACTCACCCTGCAGCCCCCCGCCAACCGGGCCGCTAGGGGCGCTGCCGGTCATTCAGGGGGGGAGAACAGGTAGGGCCCTCTGAGCCCCCGGGGAGCTTCGAAGGCCCCCTGCGCCAAAACACTTGGGCCCCCGCTCCGCTCTCCAGCGCCCTCCCCTCGGCCCGCCCCCCGGCTCGCCACACCGCCGGTGGATCCTGCCTGCCGGCGTCCTGGGGGCTAATCCTAACCCTAGGTGGGCCCCCGAGGGGCCCCTCCCAAGGGTCCTGGCACCGCAACTCCGGGCATTGGGGACCCCCGAGCCCCAGGGCAAGACTAACACTGCTGCCCCTCCACCACCTGGGCCACTAGGGGCGCTGCCGCTCATTCAGGGCTGGAGAAAGGGCAGGGCCCTCTGAGCCCCCGCCGACCTTCGATGGCCCCCTGCCCCAAAGCGCTTGGGCCCATGTTCCCACTAGTCAGCGCCCTCACCTCAACCGGCCCCTCCGCTCGAAAGACAGCAGGCGGATCGGACCTGCCGGCCACCTGGGGGTAACCTTAACCCTAGGGCTGTCCCGGAGGGGCCCCTCCCAAGGGGTCTTGCGCGGCCATGCCGGGGATCCTGGACGTCCTAGCCCCAGGGCCGGACTCACCCTGCAGCCCCCTGGCACCCGGGCTGCTAGGGGCGCCGCCGGTTATTCAGGCGGGAGAAGGGGCAGGGCCCTCGGAGCCCCCGACCTCCTTAGAAGGCCCCGCGCCAAAACCTGTGGGCCCACGGTCCCGCTCGCCAGCTCCCTCCCCTCGGTCCGCCCCACCGCGAGCCACACAGCCAGGGGATTGGGCCTGAAGGCCTCCTGGGGGCTAACCCAAACCCTAGGTGGGTCCCCGAGGGGCCCATCCCAAGGGGCTTGGTGCCCCAATGCCGGGGATTGGGAACCTCCAAACCCCAGCGCTGGACTCACCCTGCAGCCCCCCGCCACCCGGGCCGCTTCAGCCGCCGCCGATCATTCAGGCGGGGAGAACGGGTAGGGCCCTCTGAGCCCCTGGGGAGCTTCGAAGGCCCCCTGCGCCAAAACACTTGGGGCCACGCTCCGCTCTCCAGCGCCCTCTCCTCCGGCCGCCCACCCCCCCCCCCCCGCTCGCCACACCGCCCGTGGATCCTTCCTGCCGGCCTCCTGGGGGCTAATTCTAACCTTTGTTCGGCCCCGAAGGGCCACTCCCAAGGGGCCTAGCACCGCAACGCCGGGGATTGGGACTCCCGAGCCCCAGCGCTGGACTCACCCTTTGCCCCACCGCCACCCAGGCCATTATTGGCGCTGCCTATCATTCAGAGCGGGAGAACGTGCAGGGCACTCCGAGCCCCTGACAACTTTTGAAGGCCCCCCCGCGCCAAAACGCTTGGGCCCACGCTCCCAGTCCTCAGCGCCCTCAGCTCGGCCTGCCCCTCTGCTCGCCGCACATCCAGCAGATCGGGCTTGCGGGACTCCTGGGGGCTAACCCGAACTCTAGGTGGGTTCCTGAGGGGCCCCACCCAAGGGGCCTGGCGCCCCAACGCCGGGGATTGGGGACCCGAGACCGAGCGCTGGACTTTACCCGCAGCCCCCAGGCACCTGGGCCGCAGGGGCGCTGCCGGTCATTTAGGCGGGAGAAGGGGCAGGGCCCTCCGAACCCCCGCCGACCTTCGATGGCCCCCCTCCCCAAAGGGCTTGGGCCCACGTTCCCACTAGTCAGCGCCCTCACCTCAACCTGTCGCTCCGCTCAAAAAACAGCAGGCGAATCAGACCTGCCGGCCTCCTGGGGGCTAACCCTAACCCTAGGTCGGTCCCCGAGGGGCCCCTCCCAAGGGGCCTGGAGAGGCACGCCGGGGATCCTGTACCTCCTAGCCACAGGGCCCGACACACCCTGCAGCCCCCGCCACAGGGGCCGCTAGGGGCGCCGCCGGTCATTCAGGCGGGAAAAGGGGCAGGGCCCTCCTAGCCCCTAAGGATCGTCGAAGGCCCCCACGCCAAAACCTGTGGTCCCAAGGTCCCGCTCGCCAGCTCCGTCCCCTCGGCCCGCCCCACCGCGCGCCACACAGCCAGGGGATTGGGCCTGACGGCCTCCTGGGGGCTAACGCAATCCCAGGTGGGTCCCTGAGGGGCCCATCCCAAGGGGCTTGGCGCCCCAACGCTGGGGATTGGGAACCTCCAAACCCCAGCGCTGGAATCACCCTGCAGCCCCCTGCCACCCGGGCCGCTAGGGGCGCCGCCGGTCATTCAGGGGGGAATGGGTAGGGCCCTCCGAGCCCCCGGCGAGCTTCCAAGGCCCCCGCGCCAAAACACTTGGGCCCAAGCTCCGCTCTCCAGCGCCCTCCCCTCCGGCTCCCCCCTCCCCCCCCCCCCCCCCCCGCTAGCCACACCGCCGGTGGATCTTACCTGCCGGCCCCCTGGGGGCTAATCCTAACCCTAGTTCGGCCTCCAAGGGGCCCCTCCCAAGGGGCCTGGCACTGCAACGCGGGGGATTGGGACCCCCGAGCCCCAGCGCTGGACTCACCCTCCGCCCCACCGCCACCCAGGCCGTTATTGGCGCCGCGGGTCATTCAGAGCGGGAGAACGTGCAGGGCATTCCGAGCCCCTGACGACTTTGGAAGGCCCCCCGCGCCAAAACGCTTGGGCCCACGCTCCCACTCCTCAGCCCCCTCAGCTCAGCCTGCCCCTCCGCTCGCGGCACATCCAGCAGATAGGGCTTGCCAGCCTCCTGGGGGCTAACCCTAACTCTAGGTGGGCTCCTGAGGGGCACCTCCCCAGGGGCCTGGCGCCCCAACGCAGGGGATTGGGGACCGGAGACCCAGCGCCGGACTCACCCTGCAGCCCCCCGCCACCTGGGTCGCTAGGGAGCCCGCCGGTCATTCAGGGCGTGAGAACGGGCAGGGCCCTCTGTGCCCCAGGTAACTTTCGAAGGCCCCCCCCGCTCCAAAATGTTTGGGCCAAGGCTCCACCTCGCCAGCGCCCTCACTCCGCCCGCCCCTCCACTCGCTGCACTGCAGGCGTTTCGGGCCTGCCGGCATCCTTCTTGCTAACCCTAACCCTAGGTCGGTCCCCGAGAGGCCCCTGACAAGGGGCCTGGGGCCGCAATGCTGGAGATTGGGGACCCCCGAGCCCCAGGGCAAGACTAACACTGCTGCCGTCCACCACCTGGGCCACTAGGGGCGCTGTCTCTCATTCAGGCCTGGAGAAGGGGCAGGGCCCTCCGAGCCCCCGCGGACCTTCGATGGCCCCCCGCCCCAAAGCGCTTGGGCCCACGTTCCCACTAGTCAGCGCCCTCACCTCAACCCGCCACTCCGCTCGAAACACAGCAGCCGGATCGGACCTGCCGGCCTCCTGGGGGCTAACCCTAACCCTAGGTCGGTTCCCGAGGGGCCCCTCCCAAGGGGCCATGCGCCGCCATGCCCGGGATCCTGGACGTCCTACCCCAGGGCCGGACTCACCCTGCAGCCACCCGCCACCCGGGCCGCTAGGAGCGCTGCCGGTCATTCAGGCGGTAGAAGGGCCAGGGTCCTACAAGCCCCTGACGACCTTCAAAGGCCGCCCCAGCGCCAAAACCTGTGGGCCCACGGTCCCGCTCACCAGCTCCCTCCCCAGGCCCGAAGGAACGCGCGCTACACAGCCAGGGGATTGGGCCTGATGGCCTCCTGGGGGCTAAGCCTAACCCAAGGTGGGTCCCCGAGGGGCCCATCCCAAGGTGCTTGGCGCCCCAACGCCAGGGATTGGGGACCCGAGACCCAGCACCGGATTCACCCTGCAGCCCCCCACCCCCGGGGCCGCTAGGGGGCCCGCCGGTTAATCAGGGGGGGAGAACGGGCAGGGCACTCTGAGCCCCCAGCGACCTTCGAAGGCCCCCTGCGCCAAAATGTTTGGGCCCAGGCTTCTGCTCGCCAGCGCCCTCACTCCGTCCGCCCCTCCACTCACAGCACAGCCGGCATTTCGGGCCTGCCGGCATCCTGCTTGCTAACCCTAACCCTAGGTCAGTCCCCGAGAGGCCCATTACAAGGGGCCTGGGGCTGCAACGCTGGGGATTGGGGACTCCTGAGCCCCAGGACCAAACTAACACTGCTTTCCTCCACCACCTGGGCCACTAGGGGCACTGCCGCTCATTCAGGGCAGGAGAACATACAGGGCCCTCCCAGCCCCCCGGACCCTCGATGCACCTGCTCCCCAAGCGCTTGGACCCACGTTGCCACTAGTCAGCGCCCTCACCTCAACCCGCCCCTCCGCTCGAAACACAGCAGGCGGATCGGACTACCATACTCCTGGAGGCTAATCCTAACCCTAGGTCGGTCCCCGAAGGGCCCATCTCAAGGGGCTTGGCGCCCCAACGCTGGGGATTGGGACCCTCCGAACCCCAGCGCTGGACTCACCCTGCAGCCCCCCGCCACCCGGGCCGCTAGGGGCGCCGCCAGTCATTCAGGCTCGAGAACTGGTAGGGCCCTCCAAGCCCCTGGCGAGCTTCGTAGGCCGCCTGCGCCAAAACACTTGGGCCCACGCTCCCACTCACCAGCGCCCTCCCCTCGGCCCGCCCCCCCCCCCTCGCCACACCGCCCATGGATCCTGCCTGCCGGCCTCCTCGGGGCTAATCCTAACCCTAGGTCGGCCCCCAAGGGGCTCCTCCCAAGAGGTCTGGCACCGCAATGCCAGAGATTGGGGACCCCCGCCCCAGCGCTGGACTCACCCTCCGCCACACCGCCACCCGGGCCTTTATTGGCGCCGCTGCTCATTCAGGGCGGGAGAATGTGCAGGGCACACCGAGCCCCTGGCGCATTTCGAAGGCCCCCACGCCAAACTCTTGGGCCCCCGCTCCCACTCCTCAACGCCCTCAGCTCGGCCTGCCCCTCCGCTCGCTGCACATCCAGCAGATCGGGCTTGCCGGCCTCCTGGGGGCTAACCCTAACTCTAGGTGGGCTCCTTAGGGGCCCCTCGCAAGGGGCCTGGTGCCCCAACGCCTGGGATTGGGGACCCGAGACCCAGCGCTGGACTCACCCTCCGCCCCACCGCCACCCGGGCCGTTATTGGCGCCGCCTGTCATCAGGGCGGCAGAACAGGCAGGGCCCTCCGAGCCCCCTTCCACATTCGATGGCCCCCCGCCCCAAGGCGCTTGGGCCCACGTTGCCACTAGTCAGCGCCCTCACCTCAACCCGCCCCTCCGCTGGAAACACAGCAAGCAGATTGCACCTGCCGGCCGCATGGGGGCTAACGTGAACCCTAGGTTGGTCCCCGATGGGACCCTCCCAAGGGGCTTGGCAACCCAACGCCGGGGATTGGGAACCACTGAACCCCAGCGGTGGAATCACCCTGCAGGCCCCCGCCACTCCGGCCGCTAGGGGCGCCGCCGTTCATTCAAGCGGGAGAGGGAGCAGGGCCCTCCTAGACCCTGATGACCTTCGAAGGCCCCTGCGCCAAAATGGTTGGGCCCTTGCTCCCACTCCTCAGCGCCCTCAGCTCGGCCTACCCCTCTGATCGCCGCACATCCAGCAGGTCGGGCTTGCCGGCCTCCCGGGGGCTAACACTAACTCTAGGTGAGTTCCTGAGGGGCCCCACCCAAGGGCCCGGCGCCGCAGCGGCGGAGGTTGGGGACCAGAGACCCAGCGCCGGACTCACCCTGCAGCCCCCCGCCACCTGGGCCTCTAGGGGGCCCACCGGTCATACAGGGCGGGAGAACGGGCAGGGCACTCTGAGCTCCCGGCTACCTTCGAAGGACCCCTCGCCAAATGTTTGGCCCCAGGCTTCCGCTCGCCGGCGCCCTCATTCGGCCCGCCCCTCCACTCGCTGCACAGCGTTCATTTCGGGCCTGCCGGCATCCTGCTTGCTAACCCTGACCCTAGGTAGTCCCCGAGAGGCCCCAGACAAGGGGCCTGGGGCTGCAACACTGGGGATTGGGGACCCCCGAGCCCCAGGGCCAGACTAACACTGCTGCCCCTCCACCACCTGGGCACTAGGGGCGCTGCCGCTCATTCCCGGCGGGAGAACGGGCAGGGCCCTCCGGCACCCGCCGACCTTCGATGGCCCCCCCCGCCCCAAAGCGCTTGGGCCCACGTTCCCTCTAGTCAGCGCCCTCACCTCAACCTGCCCCACCGCTCCAAACACAGCAGGCGGATTGGACCTGCCGGCCTCCTGGGGGCTAACCCTAACCCCAGGTCAGTCCCCGAGGGTCCCCTCCGAAGGGGCCTTGTGCAGCCACGCCCGGGATCCTGGACGTCCTAGCCCCAGGGCCGGACACACCCTGAAGCCTCCGCCACCAGGGCCGCTAGGGGCGCCGCCGGTCATTCAGGCGGGAGAACGGGCAGGGCCCTACTAGCCCCTGAGGCTCTTCGAAGGCCCCCACGCCAAAACCTGTGGGCCCACGGTCCCGCTTGCCAGCTCCGTCCCCTCGGCCCGCCCCTCCGCGCGCCACACAGCCAGGGGATTGGGCCTGACGGCCTCCTGGGGGCTCACGCAAACCCTAGGTGGGTCCCCAAGGGGACCATCCCAAGGGGTTTGGCGCCCCAACGCCGGGAATTGGGAACCTCCAAACCCTAGCGCTGGACTCACCCTGCAGCCCCACGCCACCAGGGCCACTAGGAGCGCTGCCGGTCATTAAGGGGGGGAGAACGGGTAAGGCCCTTCGAATTCCCGGGGAGCTTCGAAGGCCCCTGCGCCTAAACACTTGGGCCCACGCTCCGCTCTCCAGCGCCCTCCCCTCCGGCCGCCCCCTCCCCGCTCGCCACACCGCCCCTGGATCCTGCCTGCCGGCCTCCTGGGGGCTAATCCTAACCCTTGTTCGGCTCCCGAGGGGCCACTCCCAAGGGGCCTGGCACCGCAACGCCGGGGATTGGGACCCCCGAGCCCCAGCGCTGGACTCACCCTCTGCCCCACCGCCACCCAGGCCGTTATTGGCGCCGCCGGTCATTCAGAGTGGGAGAACGTGCAGGCACTCCGAGCCCCTGATGACTTTCGAAGGCCCCCCGCGCCAAAACGCTTGGGCCCACGTTCCCACTCTTCAGCGCCCTCAGCTCGGCCTGCCCCTCCGTTCGCCGCACCTCCAGCAGATCGGGCTTGCGGGAGTCCTGGGGGCTAACCCTAACTCTAGGTGGGCTCCTGAGGGGCCCCACCCAAGGGGCCTGGTGCCCCAACGCCGGGGATTGAGGACCCGAGACCAAGCGCCGGACTTTACCCGCAGCCCCCCGCCACCTGGGCCGCTAGGGGGCCCGCCGGTCATTCAGGGCGTGAGAACGGGCAGGGCCCTCTGTGCCCCAGGCAACCTTCGAAGGCCCCCCCACGCCAAAACGGTTGGGCCTACGCTCCCACTCCTCAGAGCCCTCAGCTCGGCCTACCCCTCTGCTCGCCGCACATCCAGCAGGTCGGGCTTGCCGGCCTCCCGGGGGCTAACACTAACTCTAGGTGGGCTCCTGAGGGGCCCCACACAAGGTGCCTGGCGCCACAGCGGCGGAGGTTGGGGACCCGAGACCCAGCGCCGGACTCACCCTGCAGCCCCCCGCCACCTGGGCCTCTAGGGGGCCCACCGGTCCTACGGGGCGGGAGAAGGGGCAGGGCCCTCCTAGCCCCTGAGGATCTTCGAAGTCCCCCACGCCAAAACCTGTGGGCCCACGGTCCCGCTCGCCAGCTCCGTCCCCTCGGCCCGCCCCACCGCGTGCCACACAGCCAGGGGATTGGGCCTGACGGGCTCCTGGGGGCTAACCCTAACCCTTGTTGGTCCCCGAGGGGCCCCTCCCAAGGGGCCTTGCGCTGCCACGCCCGGGATCCTGGACGTCCTAGCCCCAGGGCCGGACACACCCTGAAGCCCCCGCCACCAGGGCCGCTAGGGGCGCCGCCGGTCATTCAGGCGGGAGAAGGGGCAGGGCCCTCCTAGCCCCTGAGGATCTTCGAAGGCCCCCACGCCAAAACCTGTGGGCCCATGGTCCCGCTCGCCAGCTCTGTCCACTCGGCCCGCCCCACCGCGCGCCACACAGCTAGGGGATTGGGCCTGACGGCCTCCTGGGGGCTAACGCAAACCCTAGGTGGGTCCCCGAGGGGCCCATCCCAAGGATCTTGGCACCCCAACGCTGGGGATTGGGAACCTCCAAACCCCAGCGCTGGACTCACCCCTGCAGCCCCCCGCCGCTAGGGGCGCTGCCGGTCATTCAGGGGGGGAGAACAGGTAGGGCCCTCTGAGCCCCCGGGGAGCTTCGAAAGCCCCCTGCGCCAAAACACTTGGGCCCCCGCTCCGCTCTCCAGCGCCCTCCCCTCGGCCCGCCCCCCGGCTCGCCACACCGCCGGTGGATCCTGCCTGCCGGCGTCCTGGGGGCTAATCCTAACCCTAGGTGGGCCCCCGAGGGGCCCCTCCCAAGGGTCCTGGCACCGCAACTCCGGGCATTGGGGACCCCCGAGCCCCAGGGCAAGACTAACACTGCTGCCCCTCCACCACCTGGGCCACTAGGGGCGCTGCCGCTCATTCAGGGCTGGAGAAAGGGCAGGGCCCTCTGAGCCCCCGCCGACCTTCGATGGCCCCCTGCCCCAAAGCGCTTGGGCCCATGTTCCCACTAGTCAGCGCCCTCACCTCAACCGGCCCCTCCGCTCGAAAGACAGCAGGCGGATCGGACCTGCCGGCCACCTGGGGGTAACCTTAACCCTAGGGCTGTCCCGGAGGGGCCCCTCCCAAGGGGTCTTGCGCGGCCATGCCGGGGATCCTGGACGTCCTAGCCCGAGGGCCGGACTCACCCTGCAGCCCCCTGGCACCCGGGCTGCTAGGGGCGCCGCCGGTTATTCAGGCGGGAGAAGGGGCAGGGCCCTCGGAGCCCCTGACCTCCTTAGAAGGCCCCGCGCCAAAACCTGTGGGCCCACGGTCCCGCTCGCCAGCTCCCTCCCCTCGGTCCGCCCCACCGCGAGCCACACAGCCAGGGGATTGGGCCTGAAGGCCTCCTGGGGGCTAACCCAAACCCTAGGTGGGTCCCCGAGGGGCCCATCCCAAGGGGCTTGGTGCCCCAATGCCGGGGATTGGGAACCTCCAAACCCCAGCGCTGGACTCACCCTGCAGCCCCCCGCCACCCGGGCCGCTTCAGCCGCCGCCGATCATTCAGGCGGGGAGAACGGGTAGGGCCCTCTGAGCCCCTGGGGAGCTTCGAAGGCCCCCTGCGCCAAAACACTTGGGGCCACGCTCCGCTCTCCAGCGCCCTCTCCTCCGGCCGCCCACCCCCCCCCCCGCTCGCCACACCGCCCGTGGATCCTTCCTGCCGGCCTCCTGGGGGCTAATTCTAACCTTTGTTCGGCCCCGAAGGGCCACTCCCAAGGGGCCTAGCACCGCAACGCCGGGGATTGGGACTCCCGAGCCCCAGCGCTGGACTCACCCTTTGCCCCACCGCCACCCAGGCCATTATTGGCGCTGCCTATCATTCAGAGCGGGAGAACGTGCAGGGCACTCCGAGCCCCTGACAACTTTTGAAGGCCCCCCCGCGCCAAAACGCTTGGGCCCACGCTCCCAGTCCTCAGCGCCCTCAGCTCGGCCTGCCCCTCTGCTCGCCGCACATCCAGCAGATCGGGCTTGCGGGACTCCTGGGGGCTAACCCGAACTCTAGGTGGGTTCCTGAGGGGCCCCACCCAAGGGGCCTGGCGCCCCAACGCCGGGGATTGGGGACCCGAGACCGAGCGCTGGACTTTACCCGCAGCCCCCAGGCACCTGGGCCGCAGGGGCGCTGCCGGTCATTTAGGCGGGAGAAGGGGCAGGGCCCTCCGAACCCCCGCCGACCTTCGATGGCCCCCCTCCCCAAAGGGCTTGGGCCCACGTTCCCACTAGTGAGCGCCCTCACCTCAACCTGTCGCTCCGCTCAAAAAACAGCAGGCGAATCAGACCTGCCGGCCTCCTGGGGGCTAACCCTAACCCTAGGTCGGTCCCCGAGGGGCCCCTCCCAAGGGGCCTGGAGAGGCACGCCGGGGATCCTGTACCTCCTAGCCACAGGGCCCGACACACCCTGCAGCCCCCGCCACAGGGGCCGCTAGGGGCGCCGCCGGTCATTCAGGCGGGAAAAGGGGCAGGGCCCTCCTAGCCCCTAAGGATCGTCGAAGGCCCCCACGCCAAAACCTGTGGTCCCAAGGTCCCGCTCGCCAGCTCCGTCCCCTCGGCCCGCCCCACCGCGCGCCACACAGCCAGGGGATTGGGCCTGACGGCCTCCTGGGGGCTAACGCAATCCCAGGTGGGTCCCTGAGGGGCCCATCCCAAGGGGCTTGGCGCCCCAACGCTGGGGATTGGGAACCTCCAAACCCCAGCGCTGGAATCACCCTGCAGCCCCCTGCCACCCGGGCCGCTAGGGGCGCCGCCGGTCATTCAGGGGGGAATGGGTAGGGCCCTCCGAGCCCCCGGCGAGCTTCCAAGGCCCCCGCGCCAAAACACTTGGGCCCAAGCTCCGCTCTCCAGCGCCCTCCCCTCCGGCTCCCCCCTCCCCCCCCCCCCCCCCCGCTAGCCACACCGCCGGTGGATCTTACCTGCCGGCCCCCTGGGGGCTAATCCTAACCCTAGTTCGGCCTCCAAGGGGCCCCTCCCAAGGGGCCTGGCACTGCAACGCGGGGGATTGGGACCCCCGAGCCCCAGCGCTGGACTCACCCTCCGCCCCACCGCCACCCAGGCCATTATTGGCGCCGCGGGTCATTCAGAGCGGGAGAACGTGCAGGGCATTCCGAGCCCCTGACGACTTTGGAAGGCCCCCCGCGCCAAAACGCTTGGGCCCACGCTCCCACTCCTCAGCCCCCTCAGCTCAGCCTGCCCCTCCGCTCGCGGCACATCCAGCAGATAGGGCTTGCCAGCCTCCTGGGGGCTAACCCTAACTCTAGGTGGGCTCCTGAGGGGCACCTCCCCAGGGGCCTGGCGCCCCAACGCAGGGGATTGGGGACCGGAGACCCAGCGCCGGACTCACCCTGCAGCCCCCCGCCACCTGGGTCGCTAGGGAGCCCGCCGGTCATTCAGGGCGTGAGAACGGGCAGGGCCCTCTGTGCCCCAGGTAACTTTCGAAGGCCCCCCCCGCTCCAAAATGTTTGGGCCAAGGCTCCACCTCGCCAGCGCCCTCACTCCGCCCGCCCCTCCACTCGCTGCACTGCAGGCGTTTCGGGCCTGCCGGCATCCTTCTTGCTAACCCTAACCCTAGGTCGGTCCCCGAGAGGCCCCTGACAAGGGGCCTGGGGCCGCAATGCTGGAGATTGGGGACCCCCGAGCCCCAGGGCAAGACTAACACTGCTGCCGTCCACCACCTGGGCCACTAGGGGCGCTGTCTCTCATTCAGGCCTGGAGAAGGGGCAGGGCCCTCCGAGCCCCCGCGGACCTTCGATGGCCCCCCGCCCCAAAGCGCTTGGGCCCACGTTCCCACTAGTCAGCGCCCTCACCTCAACCCGCCACTCCGCTCGAAACACAGCAGCCGGATCGGACCTGCCGGCCTCCTGGGGGCTAACCCTAACCCTAGGTCGGTTCCCGAGGGGCCCCTCCCAAGGGGCCATGCGCCGCCATGCCCGGGATCCTGGACGTCCTACCCCAGGGCCGGACTCACCCTGCAGCCACCCGCCACCCGGGCCGCTAGGAGCGCTGCCGGTCATTCAGGCGGTAGAAGGGCCAGGGTCCTACAAGCCCCTGACGACCTTCAAAGGCCGCCCCAGCGCCAAAACCTGTGGGCCCACGGTCCCGCTCACCAGCTCCCTCCCCAGGCCCGAAGGAACGCGCGCTACACAGCCAGGGGATTGGGCCTGATGGCCTCCTGGGGGCTAAGCCTAACCCAAGGTGGGTCCCCGAGGGGCCCATCCCAAGGTGCTTGGCGCCCCAACGCCAGGGATTGGGGACCCGAGACCCAGCACCGGATTCACCCTGCAGCCCCCCACCCCCGGGGCCGCTAGGGGGCCCGCCGGTTAATCAGGGGGGGAGAACGGGCAGGGCACTCTGAGCCCCCAGCGACCTTCGAAGGCCCCCTGCGCCAAAATGTTTGGGCCCAGGCTTCTGCTCGCCAGCGCCCTCACTCCGTCCGCCCCTCCACTCACAGCACAGCCGGCATTTCGGGCCTGCCGGCATCCTGCTTGCTAACCCTAACCCTAGGTCAGTCCCCGAGAGGCCCATTACAAGGGGCCTGGGGCTGCAACGCTGGGGATTGGGGACTCCTGAGCCCCAGGACCAAACTAACACTGCTTTCCTCCACCACCTGGGCCACTAGGGGCACTGCCGCTCATTCAGGGCAGGAGAACATACAGGGCCCTCCCAGCCCCCCGGACCCTCGATGCACCTGCTCCCCAAGCGCTTGGACCCACGTTGCCACTAGTCAGCGCCCTCACCTCAACCCGCCCCTCCGCTCGAAACACAGCAGGCGGATCGGACTACCATACTCCTGGAGGCTAATCCTAACCCTAGGTCGGTCCCCGAAGGGCCCATCTCAAGGGGCTTGGCGCCCCAACGCTGGGGATTGGGACCCTCCGAACCCCAGCGCTGGACTCACCCTGCAGCCCCCCGCCACCCGGGCCGCTAGGGGCGCCGCCAGTCATTCAGGCTCGAGAACTGGTAGGGCCCTCCAAGCCCCTGGCGAGCTTCGTAGGCCGCCTGCGCCAAAACACTTGGGCCCACGCTCCCACTCACCAGCGCCCTCCCCTCGGCCCGCCCCCCCCCCCTCGCCACACCGCCCATGGATCCTGCCTGCCGGCCTCCTCGGGGCTAATCCTAACCCTAGGTCGGCCCCCAAGGGGCTCCTCCCAAGAGGTCTGGCACCGCAATGCCAGAGATTGGGGACCCCCGCCCCAGCGCTGGACTCACCCTCCGCCACACCGCCACCCGGGCCTTTATTGGCGCCGCTGCTCATTCAGGGCGGGAGAATGTGCAGGGCACACCGAGCCCCTGGCGCATTTCGAAGGCCCCCACGCCAAACTCTTGGGCCCCCGCTCCCACTCCTCAACGCCCTCAGCTCGGCCTGCCCCTCCGCTCGCTGCACATCCAGCAGATCGGGCTTGCCGGCCTCCTGGGGGCTAACCCTAACTCTAGGTGGGCTCCTTAGGGGCCCCTCGCAAGGGGCCTGGTGCCCCAACGCCTGGGATTGGGGACCCGAGACCCAGCGCTGGACTCACCCTCCGCCCCACCGCCACCCGGGCCGTTATTGGCGCCGCCTGTCATCAGGGCGGCAGAACAGGCAGGGCCCTCCGAGCCCCCTTCCACATTCGATGGCCCCCCGCCCCAAGGCGCTTGGGCCCACGTTGCCACTAGTCAGCGCCCTCACCTCAACCCGCCCCTCCGCTGGAAACACAGCAAGCAGATTGCACCTGCCGGCCGCATGGGGGCTAACGTGAACCCTAGGTTGGTCCCCGATGGGACCCTCCCAAGGGGCTTGGCAACCCAACGCCGGGGATTGGGAACCACTGAACCCCAGCGGTGGAATCACCCTGCAGGCCCCCGCCACTCCGGCCGCTAGGGGCGCCGCCGTTCATTCAAGCGGGAGAGGGAGCAGGGCCCTCCTAGACCCTGATGACCTTCGAAGGCCCCTGCGCCAAAATGGTTGGGCCCTTGCTCCCACTCCTCAGCGCCCTCAGCTCGGCCTACCCCTCTGATCGCCGCACATCCAGCAGGTCGGGCTTGCCGGCCTCCCGGGGGCTAACACTAACTCTAGGTGAGTTCCTGAGGGGCCCCACCCAAGGGCCCGGCGCCGCAGCGGCGGAGGTTGGGGACCAGAGACCCAGCGCCGGACTCACCCTGCAGCCCCCCGCCACCTGGGCCTCTAGGGGGCCCACCGGTCATACAGGGCGGGAGAACGGGCAGGGCACTCTGAGCTCCCGGCTACCTTCGAAGGACCCCTCGCCAAATGTTTGGCCCCAGGCTTCCGCTCGCCGGCGCCCTCATTCGGCCCGCCCCTCCACTCGCTGCACAGCGTTCATTTCGGGCCTGCCGGCATCCTGCTTGCTAACCCTGACCCTAGGTAGTCCCCGAGAGGCCCCAGACAAGGGGCCTGGGGCTGCAACACTGGGGATTGGGGACCCCCGAGCCCCAGGGCCAGACTAACACTGCTGCCCCTCCACCACCTGGGCACTAGGGGCGCTGCCGCTCATTCCCGGCGGGAGAACGGGCAGGGCCCTCCGGCACCCGCCGACCTTCGATGGCCCCCCCCGCCCCAAAGCGCTTGGGCCCACGTTCCCTCTAGTCAGCGCCCTCACCTCAACCTGCCCCACCGCTCCAAACACAGCAGGCGGATTGGACCTGCCGGCCTCCTGGGGGCTAACCCTAACCCCAGGTCAGTCCCCGAGGGTCCCCTCCGAAGGGGCCTTGTGCAGCCACGCCCGGGATCCTGGACGTCCTAGCCCCAGGGCCGGACACACCCTGAAGCCCCCGCCACCAGGGCCGCTAGGGGCGCCGCCGGTCATTCAGGCGGGAGAACGGGCAGGGCCCTACTAGCCCCTGAGGCTCTTCGAAGGCCCCCACGCCAAAACCTGTGGGCCCACGGTCCCGCTTGCCAGCTCCGTCCCCTCGGCCCGCCCCTCCGCGCGCCACACAGCCAGGGGATTGGGCCTGACGGCCTCCTGGGGGCTCACGCAAACCCTAGGTGGGTCCCCAAGGGGACCATCCCAAGGGGTTTGGCGCCCCAACGCCGGGAATTGGGAACCTCCAAACCCTAGCGCTGGACTCACCCTGCAGCCCCACGCCACCAGGGCCACTAGGAGCGCTGCCGGTCATTAAGGGGGGGAGAACGGGTAAGGCCCTTCGAATTCCCGGGGAGCTTCGAAGGCCCCTGCGCCTAAACACTTGGGCCCACGCTCCGCTCTCCAGCGCCCTCCCCTCCGGCCGCCCCCTCCCCGCTCGCCACACCGCCCCTGGATCCTGCCTGCCGGCCTCCTGGGGGCTAATCCTAACCCTTGTTCGGCTCCCGAGGGGCCACTCCCAAGGGGCCTGGCACCGCAACGCCGGGGATTGGGACCCCCGAGCCCCAGCGCTGGACTCACCCTCTGCCCCACCGCCACCCAGGCCGTTATTGGCGCCGCCGGTCATTCAGAGTGGGAGAACGTGCAGGCACTCCGAGCCCCTGATGACTTTCGAAGGCCCCCCGCGCCAAAACGCTTGGGCCCACGTTCCCACTCTTCAGCGCCCTCAGCTCGGCCTGCCCCTCCGTTCGCCGCACCTCCAGCAGATCGGGCTTGCGGGAGTCCTGGGGGCTAACCCTAACTCTAGGTGGGCTCCTGAGGGGCCCCACCCAAGGGGCCTGGTGCCCCAACGCCGGGGATTGAGGACCCGAGACCAAGCGCCGGACTTTACCCGCAGCCCCCCGCCACCTGGGCCGCTAGGGGGCCCGCCGGTCATTCAGGGCGTGAGAACGGGCAGGGCCCTCTGTGCCCCAGGCAACCTTCGAAGGCCCCCCCACGCCAAAACGGTTGGGCCTACGCTCCCACTCCTCAGAGCCCTCAGCTCGGCCTACCCCTCTGCTCGCCGCACATCCAGCAGGTCGGGCTTGCCGGCCTCCCGGGGGCTAACACTAACTCTAGGTGGGCTCCTGAGGGGCCCCACACAAGGTGCCTGGCGCCACAGCGGCGGAGGTTGGGGACCCGAGACCCAGCGCTGGACTCACCCTGCAGCCCCCCGCCACCTGGGCCTCTAGGGGGCCCACCGGTCCTACGGGGCGGGAGAAGGGGCAGGGCCCTCCTAGCCCCTGAGGATCTTCGAAGTCCCCCACGCCAAAACCTGTGGGCCCACGGTCCCGCTCGCCAGCTCCGTCCCCTCGGCCCGCCCCACCGCGTGCCACACAGCCAGGGGATTGGGCCTGACGGGCTCCTGGGGGCTAACCCTAACCCTTGTTGGTCCCCGAGGGGCCCCTCCCAAGGGGCCTTGCGCTGCCACGCCCGGGATCCTGGACGTCCTAGCCCCAGGGCCGGACACACCCTGAAGCCCCCGCCACCAGGGCCGCTAGGGGCGCCGCCGGTCATTCAGGCGGGAGAAGGGGCAGGGCCCTCCTAGCCCCTGAGGATCTTCGAAGGCCCCCACGCCAAAACCTGTGGGCCCATGGTCCCGCTCGCCAGCTCTGTCCACTCGGCCCGCCCCACCGCGCGCCACACAGCTAGGGGATTGGGCCTGACGGCCTCCTGGGGGCTAACGCAAACCCTAGGTGGGTCCCCGAGGGGCCCATCCCAAGGATCTTGGCACCCCAACGCTGGGGATTGGGAACCTCCAAACCCCAGCGCTGGACTCACCCTGCAGCCCCCCGCCAACCGGGCCGCTAGGGGCGCTGCCGGTCATTCAGGGGGGGAGAACAGGTAGGGCCCTCTGAGCCCCCGGGGAGCTTCGAAGGCCCCCTGCGCCAAAACACTTGGGCCCCCGCTCCGCTCTCCAGCGCCCTCCCCTCGGCCCGCCCCCCGGCTCGCCACACCGCCGGTGGATCCTGCCTGCCGGCGTCCTGGGGGCTAATCCTAACCCTAGGTGGGCCCCCGAGGGGCCCCTCCCAAGGGTCCTGGCACCGCAACTCCGGGCATTGGGGACCCCCGAGCCCCAGGGCAAGACTAACACTGCTGCCCCTCCACCACCTGGGCCACTAGGGGCGCTGCCGCTCATTCAGGGCTGGAGAAAGGGCAGGGCCCTCTGAGCCCCCGCCGACCTTCGATGGCCCCCTGCCCCAAAGCGCTTGGGCCCATGTTCCCACTAGTCAGCGCCCTCACCTCAACCGGCCCCTCCGCTCGAAAGACAGCAGGCGGATCGGACCTGCCGGCCACCTGGGGGTAACCTTAACCCTAGGGCTGTCCCGGAGGGGCCCCTCCCAAGGGGTCTTGCGCGGCCATGCCGGGGATCCTGGACGTCCTAGCCCCAGGGCCGGACTCACCCTGCAGCCCCCTGGCACCCGGGCTGCTAGGGGCGCCGCCGGTTATTCAGGCGGGAGAAGGGGCAGGGCCCTCGGAGCCCCCGACCTCCTTAGAAGGCCCCGCGCCAAAACCTGTGGGCCCACGGTCCCGCTCGCCAGCTCCCTCCCCTCGGTCCGCCCCACCGCGAGCCACACAGCCAGGGGATTGGGCCTGAAGGCCTCCTGGGGGCTAACCCAAACCCTAGGTGGGTCCCCGAGGGGCCCATCCCAAGGGGCTTGGTGCCCCAATGCCGGGGATTGGGAACCTCCAAACCCCAGCGCTGGACTCACCCTGCAGCCCCCCGCCACCCGGGCCGCTTCAGCCGCCGCCGATCATTCAGGCGGGGAGAACGGGTAGGGCCCTCTGAGCCCCTGGGGAGCTTCGAAGGCCCCCTGCGCCAAAACACTTGGGGCCACGCTCCGCTCTCCAGCGCCCTCTCCTCCGGCCGCCCACCCCCCCCCCGCTCGCCACACCGCCCGTGGATCCTTCCTGCCGGCCTCCTGGGGGCTAATTCTAACCTTTGTTCGGCCCCGAAGGGCCACTCCCAAGGGGCCTAGCACCGCAACGCCGGGGATTGGGACTCCCGAGCCCCAGCGCTGGACTCACCCTTTGCCCCACCGCCACCCAGGCCATTATTGGCGCTGCCTATCATTCAGAGCGGGAGAACGTGCAGGGCACTCCGAGCCCCTGACAACTTTTGAAGGCCCCCCCGCGCCAAAACGCTTGGGCCCACGCTCCCAGTCCTCAGCGCCCTCAGCTCGGCCTGCCCCTCTGCTCGCCGCACATCCAGCAGATCGGGCTTGCGGGACTCCTGGGGGCTAACCCGAACTCTAGGTGGGTTCCTGAGGGGCCCCACCCAAGGGGCCTGGCGCCCCAACGCCGGGGATTGGGGACCCGAGACCGAGCGCTGGACTTTACCCGCAGCCCCCAGGCACCTGGGCCGCAGGGGCGCTGCCGGTCATTTAGGCGGGAGAAGGGGCAGGGCCCTCCGAACCCCCGCCGACCTTCGATGGCCCCCCTCCCCAAAGGGCTTGGGCCCACGTTCCCACTAGTCAGCGCCCTCACCTCAACCTGTCGCTCCGCTCAAAAAACAGCAGGCGAATCAGACCTGCCGGCCTCCTGGGGGCTAACCCTAACCCTAGGTCGGTCCCCGAGGGGCCCCTCCCAAGGGGCCTGGAGAGGCACGCCGGGGATCCTGTACCTCCTAGCCACAGGGCCCGACACACCCTGCAGCCCCCGCCACAGGGGCCGCTAGGGGCGCCGCCGGTCATTCAGGCGGGAAAAGGGGCAGGGCCCTCCTAGCCCCTAAGGATCGTCGAAGGCCCCCACGCCAAAACCTGTGGTCCCAAGGTCCCGCTCGCCAGCTCCGTCCCCTCGGCCCGCCCCACCGCGCGCCACACAGCCAGGGGATTGGGCCTGATGGCCTCCTGGGGGCTAACGCAATCCCAGGTGGGTCCCTGAGGGGCCCATCCCAAGGGGCTTGGCGCCCCAACGCTGGGGATTGGGAACCTCCAAACCCCAGCGCTGGAATCACCCTGCAGCCCCCTGCCACCCGGGCCGCTAGGGGCGCCGCCGGTCATTCAGGGGGGAATGGGTAGGGCCCTCCGAGCCCCCGGCGAGCTTCCAAGGCCCCCGCGCCAAAACACTTGGGCCCAAGCTCCGCTCTCCAGCGCCCTCCCCTCCGGCTCCCCCCTCCCCCCCCCCCCCCCCGCTAGCCACACCGCCGGTGGATCTTACCTGCCGGCCCCCTGGGGGCTAATCCTAACCCTAGTTCGGCCTCCAAGGGGCCCCTCCCAAGGGGCCTGGCACTGCAACGCGGGGGATTGGGACCCCCGAGCCCCAGCGCTGGACTCACCCTCCGCCCCACCGCCACCCAGGCCGTTATTGGCGCCGCGGGTCATTCAGAGCGGGAGAACGTGCAGGGCATTCCGAGCCCCTGACGACTTTGGAAGGCCCCCCGCGCCAAAACGCTTGGGCCCACGCTCCCACTCCTCAGCCCCCTCAGCTCAGCCTGCCCCTCCGCTCGCGGCACATCCAGCAGATAGGGCTTGCCAGCCTCCTGGGGGCTAACCCTAACTCTAGGTGGGCTCCTGAGGGGCACCTCCCCAGGGGCCTGGCGCCCCAACGCAGGGGATTGGGGACCGGAGACCCAGCGCCGGACTCACCCTGCAGCCCCCCGCCACCTGGGTCGCTAGGGAGCCCGCCGGTCATTCAGGGCGTGAGAACGGGCAGGGCCCTCTGTGCCCCAGGTAACTTTCGAAGGCCCCCTCGCTCCAAAATGTTTGGGCCAAGGCTCCACCTCGCCAGCGCCCTCACTCCGCCCGCCCCTCCACTCGCTGCACTGCAGGCATTTCGGGCCTGCCGGCATCCTTCTTGCTAACCCTAACCCTAGGTCGGTCCCCGAGAGGCCCCTGACAAGGGGCCTGGGGCCGCAATGCTGGAGATTGGGGACCCCCGAGCCCCAGGGCAAGACTAACACTGCTGCCGTCCACCACCTGGGCCACTAGGGGCGCTGTCTCTCATTCAGGCCTGGAGAAGGGGCAGGGCCCTCCGAGCCCCCGCGGACCTTCGATGGCCCCCCGCCCCAAAGCGCTTGGGCCCACGTTCCCACTAGTCAGCGCCCTCACCTCAACCCGCCACTCCGCTCGAAACACAGCAGCCGGATCGGACCTGCCGGCCTCCTGGGGGCTAACCCTAACCCTAGGTCGGTTCCCGAGGGGCCCCTCCCAAGGGGCCATGCGCCGCCATGCCCGGGATCCTGGACGTCCTACCCCAGGGCCGGACTCACCCTGCAGCCACCCGCCACCCGGGCCGCTAGGAGCGCTGCCGGTCATTCAGGCGGTAGAAGGGCCAGGGTCCTACAAGCCCCTGACGACCTTCAAAGGCCGCCCCAGCGCCAAAACCTGTGGGCCCACGGTCCCGCTCACCAGCTCCCTCCCCAGGCCCGAAGGAACGCGCGCTACACAGCCAGGGGATTGGGCCTGATGGCCTCCTGGGGGCTAAGCCTAACCCAAGGTGGGTCCCCGAGGGGCCCATCCCAAGGCGCTTGGCGCCCCAACGCCAGGGATTGGGGACCCGAGACCCAGCACCGGATTCACCCTGCAGCCCCCCACCCCCGGGGCCGCTAGGGGGCCCGCCGGTTAATCAGGGGGGGAGAACGGGCAGGGCACTCTGAGCCCCCAGCGACCTTCGAAGGCCCCCTGCGCCAAAATGTTTGGGCCCAGGCTTCTGCTCGCCAGCGCCCTCACTCCGTCCGCCCCTCCACTCACAGCACAGCCGGCATTTCGGGCCTGCCGGCATCCTGCTTGCTAACCCTAACCCTAGGTCAGTCCCCGAGAGGCCCATTACAAGGGGCCTGGGGCTGCAACGCTGGGGATTGGGGACTCCTGAGCCCCAGGACCAAACTAACACTGCTTTCCTCCACCACCTGGGCCACTAGGGGCACTGCCGCTCATTCAGGGCAGGAGAACATACAGGGCCCTCCCAGCCCCCCGGACCCTCGATGCACCTGCTCCCCAAGCGCTTGGACCCACGTTGCCACTAGTCAGCGCCCTCACCTCAACCCGCCCCTCCGCTCGAAACACAGCAGGCGGATCGGACTACCATACTCCTGGAGGCTAATCCTAACCCTAGGTCGGTCCCCGAAGGGCCCATCTCAAGGGGCTTGGCGCCCCAACGCTGGGGATTGGGACCCTCCGAACCCCAGCGCTGGACTCACCCTGCAGCCCCCCGCCACCCGGGCCGCTAGGGGCGCCGCCAGTCATTCAGGCTCGAGAACTGGTAGGGCCCTCCAAGCCCCTGGCGAGCTTCGTAGGCCGCCTGCGCCAAAACACTTGGGCCCACGCTCCCACTCACCAGCGCCCTCCCCTCGGCCCGCCCCCCCCCCCTCGCCACACCGCCCATGGATCCTGCCTGCCGGCCTCCTCGGGGCTAATCCTAACCCTAGGTCGGCCCCCAAGGGGCTCCTCCCAAGAGGTCTGGCACCGCAATGCCAGAGATTGGGGACCCCCGCCCCAGCGCTGGACTCACCCTCCGCCACACCGCCACCCGGGCCTTTATTGGCGCCGCTGCTCATTCAGGGCGGGAGAATGTGCAGGGCACACCGAGCCCCTGGCGCATTTCGAAGGCCCCCACGCCAAACTCTTGGGCCCCCGCTCCCACTCCTCAACGCCCTCAGCTCGGCCTGCCCCTCCGCTCGCTGCACATCCAGCAGATCGGGCTTGCCGGCCTCCTGGGGGCTAACCCTAACTCTAGGTGGGCTCCTTAGGGGCCCCTCGCAAGGGGCCTGGTGCCCCAACGCCTGGGATTGGGGACCCGAGACCCAGCGCTGGACTCACCCTCCGCCCCACCGCCACCCGGGCCGTTATTGGCGCCGCCTGTCATCAGGGCGGCAGAACAGGCAGGGCCCTCCGAGCCCCCTTCCACATTCGATGGCCCCCCGCCCCAAGGCGCTTGGGCCCACGTTGCCACTAGTCAGCGCCCTCACCTCAACCCGCCCCTCCGCTGGAAACACAGCAAGCAGATTGCACCTGCCGGCCGCATGGGGGCTAACGTGAACCCTAGGTTGGTCCCCGATGGGACCCTCCCAAGGGGCTTGGCAACCCAACGCCGGGGATTGGGAACCACTGAACCCCAGCGGTGGAATCACCCTGCAGGCCCCCGCCACTCCGGCCGCTAGGGGCGCCGCCGTTCATTCAAGCGGGAGAGGGAGCAGGGCCCTCCTAGACCCTGATGACCTTCGAAGGCCCCTGCGCCAAAATGGTTGGGCCCTTGCTCCCACTCCTCAGCGCCCTCAGCTCGGCCTACCCCTCTGATCGCCGCACATCCAGCAGGTCGGGCTTGCCGGCCTCCCGGGGGCTAACACTAACTCTAGGTGAGTTCCTGAGGGGCCCCACCCAAGGGCCCGGCGCCGCAGCGGCGGAGGTTGGGGACCAGAGACCCAGCGCCGGACTCACCCTGCAGCCCCCCGCCACCTGGGCCTCTAGGGGGCCCACCGGTCATACAGGGCGGGAGAACGGGCAGGGCACTCTGAGCTCCCGGCTACCTTCGAAGGACCCCTCGCCAAATGTTTGGCCCCAGGCTTCCGCTCGCCGGCGCCCTCATTCGGCCCGCCCCTCCACTCGCTGCACAGCGTTCATTTCGGGCCTGCCGGCATCCTGCTTGCTAACCCTGACCCTAGGTAGTCCCCGAGAGGCCCCAGACAAGGGGCCTGGGGCTGCAACACTGGGGATTGGGGACCCCCGAGCCCCAGGGCCAGACTAACACTGCTGCCCCTCCACCACCTGGGCACTAGGGGCGCTGCCGCTCATTCCCGGCGGGAGAACGGGCAGGGCCCTCCGGCACCCGCCGACCTTCGATGGCCCCCCCCGCCCCAAAGCGCTTGGGCCCACGTTCCCTCTAGTCAGCGCCCTCACCTCAACCTGCCCCACCGCTCCAAACACAGCAGGCGGATTGGACCTGCCGGCCTCCTGGGGGCTAACCCTAACCCCAGGTCAGTCCCCGAGGGTCCCCTCCGAAGGGGCCTTGTGCAGCCACGCCCGGGATCCTGGACGTCCTAGCCCCAGGGCCGGACACACCCTGAAGCCCCCGCCACCAGGGCCGCTAGGGGCGCCGCCGGTCATTCAGGCGGGAGAACGGGCAGGGCCCTACTAGCCCCTGAGGCTCTTCGAAGGCCCCCACGCCAAAACCTGTGGGCCCACGGTCCCGCTTGCCAGCTCCGTCCCCTCGGCCCGCCCCTCCGCGCGCCACACAGCCAGGGGATTGGGCCTGACGGCCTCCTGGGGGCTCACGCAAACCCTAGGTGGGTCCCCAAGGGGACCATCCCAAGGGGTTTGGCGCCCCAACGCCGGGAATTGGGAACCTCCAAACCCTAGCGCTGGACTCACCCTGCAGCCCCACGCCACCAGGGCCACTAGGAGCGCTGCCGGTCATTAAGGGGGGGAGAACGGGTAAGGCCCTTCGAATTCCCGGGGAGCTTCGAAGGCCCCTGCGCCTAAACACTTGGGCCCACGCTCCGCTCTCCAGCGCCCTCCCCTCCGGCCGCCCCCTCCCCGCTCGCCACACCGCCCCTGGATCCTGCCTGCCGGCCTCCTGGGGGCTAATCCTAACCCTTGTTCGGCTCCCGAGGGGCCACTCCCAAGGGGCCTGGCACCGCAACGCCGGGGATTGGGACCCCCGAGCCCCAGCGCTGGACTCACCCTCTGCCCCACCGCCACCCAGGCCGTTATTGGCGCCGCCGGTCATTCAGAGTGGGAGAACGTGCAGGCACTCCGAGCCCCTGATGACTTTCGAAGGCCCCCCGCGCCAAAACGCTTGGGCCCACGTTCCCACTCTTCAGCGCCCTCAGCTCGGCCTGCCCCTCCGTTCGCCGCACCTCCAGCAGATCGGGCTTGCGGGAGTCCTGGGGGCTAACCCTAACTCTAGGTGGGCTCCTGAGGGGCCCCACCCAAGGGGCCTGGTGCCCCAACGCCGGGGATTGAGGACCCGAGACCAAGCGCCGGACTTTACCCGCAGCCCCCCGCCACCTGGGCCGCTAGGGGGCCCGCCGGTCATTCAGGGCGTGAGAACGGGCAGGGCCCTCTGTGCCCCAGGCAACCTTCGAAGGCCCCCCCACGCCAAAACGGTTGGGCCTACGCTCCCACTCCTCAGAGCCCTCAGCTCGGCCTACCCCTCTGCTCGCCGCACATCCAGCAGGTCGGGCTTGCCGGCCTCCCGGGGGCTAACACTAACTCTAGGTGGGCTCCTGAGGGGCCCCACACAAGGTGCCTGGCGCCACAGCGGCGGAGGTTGGGGACCCGAGACCCAGCGCCGGACTCACCCTGCAGCCCCCCGCCACCTGGGCCTCTAGGGGGCCCACCGGTCCTACGGGGCGGGAGAAGGGGCAGGGCCCTCCTAGCCCCTGAGGATCTTCGAAGTCCCCCACGCCAAAACCTGTGGGCCCACGGTCCCGCTCGCCAGCTCCGTCCCCTCGGCCCGCCCCACCGCGTGCCACACAGCCAGGGGATTGGGCCTGACGGGCTCCTGGGGGCTAACCCTAACCCTTGTTGGTCCCCGAGGGGCCCCTCCCAAGGGGCCTTGCGCTGCCACGCCCGGGATCCTGGACGTCCTAGCCCCAGGGCCGGACACACCCTGAAGCCCCCGCCACCAGGGCCGCTAGGGGCGCCGCCGGTCATTCAGGCGGGAGAAGGGGCAGGGCCCTCCTAGCCCCTGAGGATCTTCGAAGGCCCCCACGCCAAAACCTGTGGGCCCATGGTCCCGCTCGCCAGCTCTGTCCACTCGGCCCGCCCCACCGCGCGCCACACAGCTAGGGGATTGGGCCTGACGGCCTCCTGGGGGCTAACGCAAACCCTAGGTGGGTCCCCGAGGGGCCCATCCCAAGGATCTTGGCACCCCAACGCTGGGGATTGGGAACCTCCAAACCCCAGCGCTGGACTCACCCTGCAGCCCCCCGCCAACCGGGCCGCTAGGGGCGCTGCCGGTCATTCAGGGGGGGAGAACAGGTAGGGCCCTCTGAGCCCCCGGGGAGCTTCGAAGGCCCCCTGCGCCAAAACACTTGGGCCCCCGCTCCGCTCTCCAGCGCCCTCCCCTCGGCCCGCCCCCCGGCTCGCCACACCGCCGGTGGATCCTGCCTGCCGGCGTCCTGGGGGCTAATCCTAACCCTAGGTGGGCCCCCGAGGGGCCCCTCCCAAGGGTCCTGGCACCGCAACTCCGGGCATTGGGGACCCCCGAGCCCCAGGGCAAGACTAACACTGCTGCCCCTCCACCACCTGGGCCACTAGGGGCGCTGCCGCTCATTCAGGGCTGGAGAAAGGGCAGGGCCCTCTGAGCCCCCGCCGACCTTCGATGGCCCCCTGCCCCAAAGCGCTTGGGCCCATGTTCCCACTAGTCAGCGCCCTCACCTCAACCGGCCCCTCCGCTCGAAAGACAGCAGGCGGATCGGACCTGCCGGCCACCTGGGGGTAACCTTAACCCTAGGGCTGTCCCGGAGGGGCCCCTCCCAAGGGGTCTTGCGCGGCCATGCCGGGGATCCTGGACGTCCTAGCCCCAGGGCCGGACTCACCCTGCAGCCCCCTGGCACCCGGGCTGCTAGGGGCGCCGCCGGTTATTCAGGCGGGAGAAGGGGCAGGGCCCTCGGAGCCCCCGACCTCCTTAGAAGGCCCCGCGCCAAAACCTGTGGGCCCACGGTCCCGCTCGCCAGCTCCCTCCCCTCGGTCCGCCCCACCGCGAGCCACACAGCCAGGGGATTGGGCCTGAAGGCCTCCTGGGGGCTAACCCAAACCCTAGGTGGGTCCCCGAGGGGCCCATCCCAAGGGGCTTGGTGCCCCAATGCCGGGGATTGGGAACCTCCAAACCCCAGCGCTGGACTCACCCTGCAGCCCCCCGCCACCCGGGCCGCTTCAGCCGCCGCCGATCATTCAGGCGGGGAGAACGGGTAGGGCCCTCTGAGCCCCTGGGGAGCTTCGAAGGCCCCCTGCGCCAAAACACTTGGGGCCACGCTCCGCTCTCCAGCGCCCTCTCCTCCGGCCGCCCACCCCCCCCCCCCGCTCGCCACACCGCCCGTGGATCCTTCCTGCCGGCCTCCTGGGGGCTAATTCTAACCTTTGTTCGGCCCCGAAGGGCCACTCCCAAGGGGCCTAGCACCGCAACGCCGGGGATTGGGACTCCCGAGCCCCAGCGCTGGACTCACCCTTTGCCCCACCGCCACCCAGGCCATTATTGGCGCTGCCTATCATTCAGAGCGGGAGAACGTGCAGGGCACTCCGAGCCCCTGACAACTTTTGAAGGCCCCCCCGCGCCAAAACGCTTGGGCCCACGCTCCCAGTCCTCAGCGCCCTCAGCTCGGCCTGCCCCTCTGCTCGCCGCACATCCAGCAGATCGGGCTTGCGGGACTCCTGGGGGCTAACCCGAACTCTAGGTGGGTTCCTGAGGGGCCCCACCCAAGGGGCCTGGCGCCCCAACGCCGGGGATTGGGGACCCGAGACCGAGCGCTGGACTTTACCCGCAGCCCCCAGGCACCTGGGCCGCAGGGGCGCTGCCGGTCATTTAGGCGGGAGAAGGGGCAGGGCCCTCCGAACCCCCGCCGACCTTCGATGGCCCCCCTCCCCAAAGGGCTTGGGCCCACGTTCCCACTAGTCAGCGCCCTCACCTCAACCTGTCGCTCCGCTCAAAAAACAGCAGGCGAATCAGACCTGCCGGCCTCCTGGGGGCTAACCCTAACCCTAGGTCGGTCCCCGAGGGGCCCCTCCCAAGGGGCCTGGAGAGGCACGCCGGGGATCCTGTACCTCCTAGCCACAGGGCCCGACACACCCTGCAGCCCCCGCCACAGGGGCCGCTAGGGGCGCCGCCGGTCATTCAGGCGGGAAAAGGGGCAGGGCCCTCCTAGCCCCTAAGGATCGTCGAAGGCCCCCACGCCAAAACCTGTGGTCCCAAGGTCCCGCTCGCCAGCTCCGTCCCCTCGGCCCGCCCCACCGCGCGCCACACAGCCAGGGGATTGGGCCTGACGGCCTCCTGGGGGCTAACGCAATCCCAGGTGGGTCCCTGAGGGGCCCATCCCAAGGGGCTTGGCGCCCCAACGCTGGGGATTGGGAACCTCCAAACCCCAGCGCTGGAATCACCCTGCAGCCCCCTGCCACCCGGGCCGCTAGGGGCGCCGCCGGTCATTCAGGGGGGAATGGGTAGGGCCCTCCGAGCCCCCGGCGAGCTTCCAAGGCCCCCGCGCCAAAACACTTGGGCCCAAGCTCCGCTCTCCAGCGCCCTCCCCTCCGGCTCCCCCCTCCCCCCCCCCCCCCCCGCTAGCCACACCGCCGGTGGATCTTACCTGCCGGCCCCCTGGGGGCTAATCCTAACCCTAGTTCGGCCTCCAAGGGGCCCCTCCCAAGGGGCCTGGCACTGCAACGCGGGGGATTGGGACCCCCGAGCCCCAGCGCTGGACTCACCCTCCGCCCCACCGCCACCCAGGCCGTTATTGGCGCCGCGGGTCATTCAGAGCGGGAGAACGTGCAGGGCATTCCGAGCCCCTGACGACTTTGGAAGGCCCCCCGCGCCAAAACGCTTGGGCCCACGCTCCCACTCCTCAGCCCCCTCAGCTCAGCCTGCCCCTCCGCTCGCGGCACATCCAGCAGATAGGGCTTGCCAGCCTCCTGGGGGCTAACCCTAACTCTAGGTGGGCTCCTGAGGGGCACCTCCCCAGGGGCCTGGCGCCCCAACGCAGGGGATTGGGGACCGGAGACCCAGCGCCGGACTCACCCTGCAGCCCCCCGCCACCTGGGTCGCTAGGGAGCCCGCCGGTCATTCAGGGCGTGAGAACGGGCAGGGCCCTCTGTGCCCCAGGTAACTTTCGAAGGCCCCCCCGCTCCAAAATGTTTGGGCCAAGGCTCCACCTCGCCAGCGCCCTCACTCCGCCCGCCCCTCCACTCGCTGCACTGCAGGCATTTCGGGCCTGCCGGCATCCTTCTTGCTAACCCTAAACCTAGGTCGGTCCCCGAGAGGCCCCTGACAAGGGGCCTGGGGCCGCAATGCTGGAGATTGGGGACCCCCGAGCCCCAGGGCAAGACTAACACTGCTGCCGTCCACCACCTGGGCCACTAGGGGCGCTGTCTCTCATTCAGGCCTGGAGAAGGGGCAGGGCCCTCCGAGCCCCCGCGGACCTTCGATGGCCCCCCGCCCCAAAGCGCTTGGGCCCACGTTCCCACTAGTCAGCGCCCTCACCTCAACCCGCCCCTCCGCTCGAAACACAGCAGCCGGATCGGACCTGCCGGCCTCCTGGGGGCTAACCCTAACCCTAGGTCGGTTCCCGAGGGGCCCCTCCCAAGGGGCCATGCGCCGCCATGCCCGGGATCCTGGACGTCCTACCCCAGGGCCGGACTCACCCTGCAGCCACCCGCCACCCGGGCCGCTAGGAGCGCTGCCGGTCATTCAGGCGGTAGAAGGGCCAGGGTCCTACAAGCCCCTGACGACCTTCAAAGGCCGCCCCAGCGCCAAAACCTGTGGGCCCACGGTCCCGCTCACCAGCTCCCTCCCCAGGCCCGAAGGAACGCGCGCTACACAGCCAGGGGATTGGGCCTGATGGCCTCCTGGGGGCTAAGCCTAACCCAAGGTGGGTCCCCGAGGGGCCCATCCCAAGGTGCTTGGCGCCCCAACGCCAGGGATTGGGGACCCGAGACCCAGCACCGGATTCACCCTGCAGCCCCCCACCCCCGGGGCCGCTAGGGGGCCCGCCGGTTAATCAGGGGGGGAGAACGGGCAGGGCATTCCGAGCCCCTGACGACTTTGGAAGGCCCCCCGCGCCAAAACGCTTGGGCCCACGCTCCCACTCCTCAGCCCCCTCAGCTCAGCCTGCCCCTCCGCTCGCGGCACATCCAGCAGATAGGGCTTGCCAGCCTCCTGGGGGCTAACCCTAACTCTAGGTGGGCTCCTGAGGGGCACCTCCCCAGGGGCCTGGCGCCCCAACGCAGGGGATTGGGGACCGGAGACCCAGCGCCGGACTCACCCTGCAGCCCCCCGCCACCTGGGTCGCTAGGGAGCCCGCCGGTCATTCAGGGCGTGAGAACGGGCAGGGCCCTCTGTGCCCCAGGTAACTTTCGAAGGCCCCCCCGCTCCAAAATGTTTGGGCCAAGGCTCCACCTCGCCAGCGCCCTCACTCCGCCCGCCCCTCCACTCGCTGCACTGCAGGCATTTCGGGCCTGCCGGCATCCTTCTTGCTAACCCTAAACCTAGGTCGGTCCCCGAGAGGCCCCTGACAAGGGGCCTGGGGCCGCAATGCTGGAGATTGGGGACCCCCGAGCCCCAGGGCAAGACTAACACTGCTGCCGTCCACCACCTGGGCCACTAGGGGCGCTGTCTCTCATTCAGGCCTGGAGAAGGGGCAGGGCCCTCCGAGCCCCCGCGGACCTTCGATGGCCCCCCGCCCCAAAGCGCTTGGGCCCACGTTCCCACTAGTCAGCGCCCTCACCTCAACCCGCCCCTCCGCTCGAAACACAGCAGCCGGATCGGACCTGCCGGCCTCCTGGGGGCTAACCCTAACCCTAGGTCGGTTCCCGAGGGGCCCCTCCCAAGGGGCCATGCGCCGCCATGCCCGGGATCCTGGACGTCCTACCCCAGGGCCGGACTCACCCTGCAGCCACCCGCCACCCGGGCCGCTAGGAGCGCTGCCGGTCATTCAGGCGGTAGAAGGGCCAGGGTCCTACAAGCCCCTGAGGACCTTCAAAGGCCGCCCCAGCGCCAAAACCTGTGGGCCCACGGTCCCGCTCACCAGCTCCCTCCCCAGGCCCGAAGGAACGCGCGCTACACAGCCAGGGGATTGGGCCTGATGGCCTCCTGGGGGCTAAGCCTAACCCAAGGTGGGTCCCCGAGGGGCCCATCCCAAGGTGCTTGGCGCCCCAACGCCAGGGATTGGGGACCCGAGACCCAGCACCGGATTCACCCTGCAGCCCCCCACCCCCGGGGCCGCTAGGGGGCCCGCCGGTTAATCAGGGGGGGAGAACGGGCAGGGCACTCTGAGCCCCCAGCGACCTTCGAAGGCCCCCTGCGCCAAAATGTTTGGGCCCAGGCTTCTGCTCGCCAGCGCCCTCACTCCGTCCGCCCCTCCACTCACAGCACAGCCGGCATTTCGGGCCTGCCGGCATCCTGCTTGCTAACCCTAACCCTAGGTCAGTCCCCGAGAGGCCCATTACAAGGGGCCTGGGGCTGCAACGCTGGGGATTGGGGACTCCTGAGCCCCAGGACCAAACTAACACTGCTTTCCTCCACCACCTGGGCCACTAGGGGCACTGCCGCTCATTCAGGGCAGGAGAACATACAGGGCCCTCCCAGCCCCCCGGACCCTCGATGCACCTGCTCCCCAAGCGCTTGGACCCACGTTGCCACTAGTCAGCGCCCTCACCTCAACCCGCCCCTCCGCTCGAAACACAGCAGGCGGATCGGACTACCATACTCCTGGAGGCTAATCCTAACCCTAGGTCGGTCCCCGAAGGGCCCATCTCAAGGGGCTTGGCGCCCCAACGCTGGGGATTGGGACCCTCCGAACCCCAGCGCTGGACTCACCCTGCAGCCCCCCGCCACCCGGGCCGCTAGGGGCGCCGCCAGTCATTCAGGCTCGAGAACTGGTAGGGCCCTCCAAGCCCCTGGCGAGCTTCGTAGGCCGCCTGCGCCAAAACACTTGGGCCCACGCTCCCACTCACCAGCGCCCTCCCCTCGGCCCGCCCCCCCCCCTCGCCACACCGCCCATGGATCCTGCCTGCCGGCCTCCTCGGGGCTAATCCTAACCCTAGGTCGGCCCCCAAGGGGCTCCTCCCAAGAGGTCTGGCACCGCAATGCCAGAGATTGGGGACCCCCGCCCCAGCGCTGGACTCACCCTCCGCCACACCGCCACCCGGGCCTTTATTGGCGCCGCTGCTCATTCAGGGCGGGAGAATGTGCAGGGCACACCGAGCCCCTGGCGCATTTCGAAGGCCCCCACGCCAAACTCTTGGGCCCCCGCTCCCACTCCTCAACGCCCTCAGCTCGGCCTGCCCCTCCGCTCGCTGCACATCCAGCAGATCGGGCTTGCCGGCCTCCTGGGGGCTAACCCTAACTCTAGGTGGGCTCCTTAGGGGCCCCTCGCAAGGGGCCTGGTGCCCCAACGCCTGGGATTGGGGACCCGAGACCCAGCGCTGGACTCACCCTCCGCCCCACCGCCACCCGGGCCGTTATTGGCGCCGCCTGTCATCAGGGCGGCAGAACAGGCAGGGCCCTCCGAGCCCCCTTCCACATTCGATGGCCCCCCGCCCCAAGGCGCTTGGGCCCACGTTGCCACTAGTCAGCGCCCTCACCTCAACCCGCCCCTCCGCTGGAAACACAGCAAGCAGATTGCACCTGCCGGCCGCATGGGGGCTAACGTGAACCCTAGGTTGGTCCCCGATGGGACCCTCCCAAGGGGCTTGGCAACCCAACGCCGGGGATTGGGAACCACTGAACCCCAGCGGTGGAATCACCCTGCAGGCCCCCGCCACTCCGGCCGCTAGGGGCGCCGCCGTTCATTCAAGCGGGAGAGGGAGCAGGGCCCTCCTAGACCCTGATGACCTTCGAAGGCCCCTGCGCCAAAATGGTTGGGCCCTTGCTCCCACTCCTCAGCGCCCTCAGCTCGGCCTACCCCTCTGATCGCCGCACATCCAGCAGGTCGGGCTTGCCGGCCTCCCGGGGGCTAACACTAACTCTAGGTGAGTTCCTGAGGGGCCCCACCCAAGGGCCCGGCGCCGCAGCGGCGGAGGTTGGGGACCAGAGACCCAGCGCCGGACTCACCCTGCAGCCCCCCGCCACCTGGGCCTCTAGGGGGCCCACCGGTCATACAGGGCGGGAGAACGGGCAGGGCACTCTGAGCTCCCGGCTACCTTCGAAGGACCCCTCGCCAAATGTTTGGCCCCAGGCTTCCGCTCGCCGGCGCCCTCATTCGGCCCGCCCCTCCACTCGCTGCACAGCGTTCATTTCGGGCCTGCCGGCATCCTGCTTGCTAACCCTGACCCTAGGTAGTCCCCGAGAGGCCCCAGACAAGGGGCCTGGGGCTGCAACACTGGGGATTGGGGACCCCCGAGCCCCAGGGCCAGACTAACACTGCTGCCCCTCCACCACCTGGGCACTAGGGGCGCTGCCGCTCATTCCCGGCGGGAGAACGGGCAGGGCCCTCCGGCACCCGCCGACCTTCGATGGCCCCCCCCGCCCCAAAGCGCTTGGGCCCACGTTCCCTCTAGTCAGCGCCCTCACCTCAACCTGCCCCACCGCTCCAAACACAGCAGGCGGATTGGACCTGCCGGCCTCCTGGGGGCTAACCCTAACCCCAGGTCAGTCCCCGAGGGTCCCCTCCGAAGGGGCCTTGTGCAGCCACGCCCGGGATCCTGGACGTCCTAGCCCCAGGGCCGGACACACCCTGAAGCCCCCGCCACCAGGGCCGCTAGGGGCGCCGCCGGTCATTCAGGCGGGAGAACGGGCAGGGCCCTACTAGCCCCTGAGGCTCTTCGAAGGCCCCCACGCCAAAACCTGTGGGCCCACGGTCCCGCTTGCCAGCTCCGTCCCCTCGGCCCGCCCCTCCGCGCGCCACACAGCCAGGGGATTGGGCCTGACGGCCTCCTGGGGGCTCACGCAAACCCTAGGTGGGTCCCCAAGGGGACCATCCCAAGGGGTTTGGCGCCCCAACGCCGGGAATTGGGAACCTCCAAACCCTAGCGCTGGACTCACCCTGCAGCCCCACGCCACCAGGGCCACTAGGAGCGCTGCCGGTCATTAAGGGGGGGAGAACGGGTAAGGCCCTTCGAATTCCCGGGGAGCTTCGAAGGCCCCTGCGCCTAAACACTTGGGCCCACGCTCCGCTCTCCAGCGCCCTCCCCTCCGGCCGCCCCCTCCCCGCTCGCCACACCGCCCCTGGATCCTGCCTGCCGGCCTCCTGGGGGCTAATCCTAACCCTTGTTCGGCTCCCGAGGGGCCACTCCCAAGGGGCCTGGCACCGCAACGCCGGGGATTGGGACCCCCGAGCCCCAGCGCTGGACTCACCCTCTGCCCCACCGCCACCCAGGCCGTTATTGGCGCCGCCGGTCATTCAGAGTGGGAGAACGTGCAGGCACTCCGAGCCCCTGATGACTTTCGAAGGCCCCCCGCGCCAAAACGCTTGGGCCCACGTTCCCACTCTTCAGCGCCCTCAGCTCGGCCTGCCCCTCCGTTCGCCGCACCTCCAGCAGATCGGGCTTGCGGGAGTCCTGGGGGCTAACCCTAACTCTAGGTGGGCTCCTGAGGGGCCCCACCCAAGGGGCCTGGTGCCCCAACGCCGGGGATTGAGGACCCGAGACCAAGCGCCGGACTTTACCCGCAGCCCCCCGCCACCTGGGCCGCTAGGGGGCCCGCCGGTCATTCAGGGCGTGAGAACGGGCAGGGCCCTCTGTGCCCCAGGCAACCTTCGAAGGCCCCCCCACGCCAAAACGGTTGGGCCTACGCTCCCACTCCTCAGAGCCCTCAGCTCGGCCTACCCCTCTGCTCGCCGCACATCCAGCAGGTCGGGCTTGCCGGCCTCCCGGGGGCTAACACTAACTCTAGGTGGGCTCCTGAGGGGCCCCACACAAGGTGCCTGGCGCCACAGCGGCGGAGGTTGGGGACCCGAGACCCAGCGCCGGACTCACCCTGCAGCCCCCCGCCACCTGGGCCTCTAGGGGGCCCACCGGTCCTACGGGGCGGGAGAAGGGGCAGGGCCCTCCTAGCCCCTGAGGATCTTCGAAGTCCCCCACGCCAAAACCTGTGGGCCCACGGTCCCGCTCGCCAGCTCCGTCCCCTCGGCCCGCCCCACCGCGTGCCACACAGCCAGGGGATTGGGCCTGACGGGCTCCTGGGGGCTAACCCTAACCCTTGTTGGTCCCCGAGGGGCCCCTCCCAAGGGGCCTTGCGCTGCCACGCCCGGGATCCTGGACGTCCTAGCCCCAGGGCCGGACACACCCTGAAGCCCCCGCCACCAGGGCCGCTAGGGGCGCCGCCGGTCATTCAGGCGGGAGAAGGGGCAGGGCCCTCCTAGCCCCTGAGGATCTTCGAAGGCCCCCACGCCAAAACCTGTGGTCCCAAGGTCCCGCTCGCCAGCTCTGTCCACTCGGCCCGCCCCACCGCGCGCCACACAGCTAGGGGATTGGGCCTGACGGCCTCCTGGGGGCTAACGCAAACCCTAGGTGGGTCCCCGAGGGGCCCATCCCAAGGATCTTGGCACCCCAACGCTGGGGATTGGGAACCTCCAAACCCCAGCGCTGGACTCACCCTGCAGCCCCCCGCCAACCGGGCCGCTAGGGGCGCTGCCGGTCATTCAGGGGGGGAGAACAGGTAGGGCCCTCTGAGCCCCCGGGGAGCTTCGAAGGCCCCCTGCGCCAAAACACTTGGGCCCACGCTCCGCTCTCCAGCGCCCTCCCCTCGGCCCGCCCCCCGGCTCGCCACACCGCCGGTGGATCCTGCCTGCCGGCGTCCTGGGGGCTAATCCTAACCCTAGGTGGGCCCCCGAGGGGCCCCTCCCAAGGGTCCTGGCACCGCAACTCCGGGCATTGGGGACCCCCGAGCCCCAGGGCAAGACTAACACTGCTGCCCCTCCACCACCTGGGCCACTAGGGGCGCTGCCGCTCATTCAGGGCTGGAGAAAGGGCAGGGCCCTCTGAGCCCCCGCCGACCTTCGATGGCCCCCTGCCCCAAAGCGCTTGGGCCCATGTTCCCACTAGTCAGCGCCCTCACCTCAACCGGCCCCTCCGCTCGAAAGACAGCAGGCGGATCGGACCTGCCGGCCACCTGGGGGTAACCTTAACCCTAGGGCTGTCCCGGAGGGGCCCCTCCCAAGGGGTCTTGCGCGGCCATGCCGGGGATCCTGGACGTCCTAGCCCCAGGGCCGGACTCACCCTGCAGCCCCCTGGCACCCGGGCTGCTAGGGGCGCCGCCGGTTATTCAGGCGGGAGAAGGGGCAGGGCCCTCGGAGCCCCCGACCTCCTTAGAAGGCCCCGCGCCAAAACCTGTGGGCCCACGGTCCCGCTCGCCAGCTCCCTCCCCTCGGTCCGCCCCACCGCGAGCCACACAGCCAGGGGATTGGGCCTGAAGGCCTCCTGGGGGCTAACCCAAACCCTAGGTGGGTCCCCGAGGGGCCCATCCCAAGGGGCTTGGTGCCCCAATGCCGGGGATTGGGAACCTCCAAACCCCAGCGCTGGACTCACCCTGCAGCCCCCCGCCACCCGGGCCGCTTCAGCCGCCGCCGATCATTCAGGCGGGGAGAACGGGTAGGGCCCTCTGAGCCCCTGGGGAGCTTCGAAGGCCCCCTGCGCCAAAACACTTGGGGCCACGCTCCGCTCTCCAGCGCCCTCTCCTCCGGCCGCCCACCCCCCCCCCCCGCTCGCCACACCGCCCGTGGATCCTTCCTGCCGGCCTCCTGGGGGCTAATTCTAACCTTTGTTCGGCCCCGAAGGGCCACTCCCAAGGGGCCTAGCACCGCAACGCCGGGGATTGGGACTCCCGAGCCCCAGCGCTGGACTCACCCTTTGCCCCACCGCCACCCAGGCCATTATTGGCGCTGCCTATCATTCAGAGCGGGAGAACGTGCAGGGCACTCCGAGCCCCTGACAACTTTTGAAGGCCCCCCCGCGCCAAAACGCTTGGGCCCACGCTCCCAGTCCTCAGCGCCCTCAGCTCGGCCTGCCCCTCTGCTCGCCGCACATCCAGCAGATCGGGCTTGCGGGACTCCTGGGGGCTAACCCGAACTCTAGGTGGGTTCCTGAGGGGCCCCACCCAAGGGGCCTGGCGCCCCAACGCCGGGGATTGGGGACCCGAGACCGAGCGCTGGACTTTACCCGCAGCCCCCAGGCACCTGGGCCGCAGGGGCGCTGCCGGTCATTTAGGCGGGAGAAGGGGCAGGGCCCTCCGAACCCCCGCCGACCTTCGATGGCCCCCCTCCCCAAAGGGCTTGGGCCCACGTTCCCACTAGTCAGCGCCCTCACCTCAACCTGTCGCTCCGCTCAAAAAACAGCAGGCGAATCAGACCTGCCGGCCTCCTGGGGGCTAACCCTAACCCTAGGTCGGTCCCCGAGGGGCCCCTCCCAAGGGGCCTGGAGAGGCACGCCGGGGATCCTGTACCTCCTAGCCACAGGGCCCGACACACCCTGCAGCCCCCGCCACAGGGGCCGCTAGGGGCGCCGCCGGTCATTCAGGCGGGAAAAGGGGCAGGGCCCTCCTAGCCCCTAAGGATCGTCGAAGGCCCCCACGCCAAAACCTGTGGTCCCAAGGTCCCGCTCGCCAGCTCCGTCCCCTCGGCCCGCCCCACCGCGCGCCACACAGCCAGGGGATTGGGCCTGACGGCCTCCTGGGGGCTAACGCAATCCCAGGTGGGTCCCTGAGGGGCCCATCCCAAGGGGCTTGGCGCCCCAACGCTGGGGATTGGGAACCTCCAAACCCCAGCGCTGGAATCACCCTGCAGCCCCCTGCCACCCGGGCCGCTAGGGGCGCCGCCGGTCATTCAGGGGGGAATGGGTAGGGCCCTCCGAGCCCCCGGCGAGCTTCCAAGGCCCCCGCGCCAAAACACTTGGGCCCAAGCTCCGCTCTCCAGCGCCCTCCCCTCCGGCTCCCCCCTCCCCCCCCCCCCCCGCTAGCCACACCGCCGGTGGATCTTACCTGCCGGCCCCCTGGGGGCTAATCCTAACCCTAGTTCGGCCTCCAAGGGGCCCCTCCCAAGGGGCCTGGCACTGCAACGCGGGGGATTGGGACCCCCGAGCCCCAGCGCTGGACTCACCCTCCGCCCCACCGCCACCCAGGCCGTTATTGGCGCCGCGGGTCATTCAGAGCGGGAGAACGTGCAGGGCATTCCGAGCCCCTGACGACTTTGGAAGGCCCCCCGCGCCAAAACGCTTGGGCCCACGCTCCCACTCCTCAGCCCCCTCAGCTCAGCCTGCCCCTCCGCTCGCGGCACATCCAGCAGATAGGGCTTGCCAGCCTCCTGGGGGCTAACCCTAACTCTAGGTGGGCTCCTGAGGGGCACCTCCCCAGGGGCCTGGCGCCCCAACGCAGGGGATTGGGGACCGGAGACCCAGCGCCGGACTCACCCTGCAGCCCCCCGCCACCTGGGTCGCTAGGGAGCCCGCCGGTCATTCAGGGCGTGAGAACGGGCAGGGCCCTCTGTGCCCCAGGTAACTTTCGAAGGCCCCCCCCGCTCCAAAATGTTTGGGCCAAGGCTCCACCTCGCCAGCGCCCTCACTCCGCCCGCCCCTCCACTCGCTGCACTGCAGGCATTTCGGGCCTGCCGGCATCCTTCTTGCTAACCCTAAACCTAGGTCGGTCCCCGAGAGGCCCCTGACAAGGGGCCTGGGGCCGCAATGCTGGAGATTGGGGACCCCCGAGCCCCAGGGCAAGACTAACACTGCTGCCGTCCACCACCTGGGCCACTAGGGGCGCTGTCTCTCATTCAGGCCTGGAGAAGGGGCAGGGCCCTCTGAGCCCCCGCGGACCTTCGATGGCCCCCCGCCCCAAAGCGCTTGGGCCCACGTTCCCACTAGTCAGCGCCCTCACCTCAACCCGCCACTCCGCTCGAAACACAGCAGCCGGATCGGACCTGCCGGCCTCCTGGGGGCTAACCCTAACCCTAGGTCGGTTCCCGAGGGGCCCCTCCCAAGGGGCCATGCGCCGCCATGCCTGGGATCCTGGACGTCCTACCCCAGGGCCGGACTCACCCTGCAGCCACCCGCCACCCGGGCCGCTAGGAGCGCTGCCGGTCATTCAGGCGGTAGAAGGGCCAGGGTCCTACAAGCCCCTGACGACCTTCAAAGGCCGCCCCAGCGCCAAAACCTGTGGGCCCACGGTCCCGCTCACCAGCTCCCTCCCCAGGCCCGAAGGAACGCGCTACACAGCCAGGGGATTGGGCCTGATGGCCTCCTGGGGGCTAAGCCTAACCCAAGGTGGGTCCCCGAGGGGCCCATCCCAAGGTGCTTGGCGCCCCAACGCCAGGGATTGGGGACCCGAGACCCAGCACCGGATTCACCCTGCAGCCCCCCACCCCCGGGGCTGCTAGGGGGCCCGCCGGTTAATCAGGGGGGGAGAACGGGCAGGGCACTCTGAGCCCCCAGCGACCTTCGAAGGCCCCCTGCGCCAAAATGTTTGGGCCCAGGCTTCTGCTCGCCAGCGCCCTCACTCCGTCCGCCCCTCCACTCACAGCACAGCCGGCATTTCGGGCCTGCCGGCATCCTGCTTGCTAACCCTAACCCTAGGTCAGTCCCCGAGAGGCCCATTACAAGGGGCCTGGGGCTGCAACGCTGGGGATTGGGGACTCCTGAGCCCCAGGACCAAACTAACACTGCTTTCCTCCACCACCTGCGCCACTAGGGGCACTGCCGCTCATTCAGGGCAGGAGAACATACAGGGCCCTCCCAGCCCCCCGGACCCTCGATGCACCTGCTCCCCAAGCGCTTGGACCCACGTTGCCACTAGTCAGCGCCCTCACCTCAACCCGCCCCTCCGCTCGAAACACAGCAGGCGGATCGGACTACCATACTCCTGGAGGCTAATCCTAACCCTAGGTCGGTCCCCGAAGGGCCCATCTCAAGGGGCTTGGCGCCCCAACGCTGGGGATTGGGACCCTCCGAACCCCAGCGCTGGACTCACCCTGCAGCCCCCCGCCACCCGGGCCGCTAGGGGCGCCGCCAGTCATTCAGGCTCGAGAACTGGTAGGGCCCTCCAAGCCCCTGGCGAGCTTCGTAGGCCGCCTGCGCCAAAACACTTGGGCCCACGCTCCCACTCACCAGCGCCCTCCCCTCGGCCCGCCCCCCCCCCCTCGCCACACCGCCCATGGATCCTGCCTGCCGGCCTCCTCGGGGCTAATCCTAACCCTAGGTCGGCCCCCAAGGGGCTCCTCCCAAGAGGTCTGGCACCGCAATGCCAGAGATTGGGGACCCCCGCCCCAGCGCTGGACTCACCCTCCGCCACACCGCCACCCGGGCCTTTATTGGCGCCGCTGCTCATTCAGGGCGGGAGAATGTGCAGGGCACACCGAGCCCCTGGCGCATTTCGAAGGCCCCCACGCCAAACTCTTGGGCCCCCGCTCCCACTCCTCAACGCCCTCAGCTCGGCCTGCCCCTCCGCTCGCTGCACATCCAGCAGATCGGGCTTGCCGGCCTCCTGGGGGCTAACCCTAACTCTAGGTGGGCTCCTTAGGGGCCCCTCGCAAGGGGCCTGGTGCCCCAACGCCTGGGATTGGGGACCCGAGACCCAGCGCTGGACTCACCCTCCGCCCCACCGCCACCCGGGCCGTTATTGGCGCCGCCTGTCATCAGGGCGGCAGAACAGGCAGGGCCCTCCGAGCCCCCTTCCACATTCGATGGCCCCCCGCCCCAAGGCGCTTGGGCCCACGTTGCCACTAGTCAGCGCCCTCACCTCAACCCGCCCCTCCGCTGGAAACACAGCAAGCAGATTGCACCTGCCGGCCGCATGGGGGCTAACGTGAACCCTAGGTTGGTCCCCGATGGGACCCTCCCAAGGGGCTTGGCAACCCAACGCCGGGGATTGGGAACCACTGAACCCCAGCGGTGGAATCACCCTGCAGGCCCCCGCCACTCCGGCCGCTAGGGGCGCCGCCGTTCATTCAAGCGGGAGAGGGAGCAGGGCCCTCCTAGACCCTGATGACCTTCGAAGGCCCCTGCGCCAAAATGGTTGGGCCCTTGCTCCCACTCCTCAGCGCCCTCAGCTCGGCCTACCCCTCTGATCGCCGCACATCCAGCAGGTCGGGCTTGCCGGCCTCCCGGGGGCTAACACTAACTCTAGGTGAGTTCCTGAGGGGCCCCACCCAAGGGCCCGGCGCCGCAGCGGCGGAGGTTGGGGACCAGAGACCCAGCGCCGGACTCACCCTGCAGCCCCCCGCCACCTGGGCCTCTAGGGGGCCCACCGGTCATACAGGGCGGGAGAACGGGCAGGGCACTCTGAGCTCCCGGCTACCTTCGAAGGACCCCTCGCCAAATGTTTGGCCCCAGGCTTCCGCTCGCCGGCGCCCTCATTCGGCCCGCCCCTCCACTCGCTGCACAGCGTTCATTTCGGGCCTGCCGGCATCCTGCTTGCTAACCCTGACCCTAGGTAGTCCCCGAGAGGCCCCAGACAAGGGGCCTGGGGCTGCAACACTGGGGATTGGGGACCCCCGAGCCCCAGGGCCAGACTAACACTGCTGCCCCTCCACCACCTGGGCACTAGGGGCGCTGCCGCTCATTCCCGGCGGGAGAACGGGCAGGGCCCTCCGGCACCCGCCGACCTTCGATGGCCCCCCCCGCCCCAAAGCGCTTGGGCCCACGTTCCCTCTAGTCAGCGCCCTCACCTCAACCTGCCCCACCGCTCCAAACACAGCAGGCGGATTGGACCTGCCGGCCTCCTGGGGGCTAACCCTAACCCCAGGTCAGTCCCCGAGGGTCCCCTCCGAAGGGGCCTTGTGCAGCCACGCCCGGGATCCTGGACGTCCTAGCCCCAGGGCCGGACACACCCTGAAGCCCCCGCCACCAGGGCCGCTAGGGGCGCCGCCGGTCATTCAGGCGGGAGAACGGGCAGGGCCCTACTAGCCCCTGAGGCTCTTCGAAGGCCCCCACGCCAAAACCTGTGGGCCCACGGTCCCGCTTGCCAGCTCCGTCCCCTCGGCCCGCCCCTCCGCGCGCCACACAGCCAGGGGATTGGGCCTGACGGCCTCCTGGGGGCTCACGCAAACCCTAAGTGGATCCCCAAGGGGACCATCCCAAGGGGTTTGGCGCCCCAACGCCGGGAATTGGGAACCTCCAAACCCTAGCGCTGGACTCACCCTGCAGCCCCACGCCACCAGGGCCACTAGGAGCGCTGCCGGTCATTAAGGGGGGGAGAACGGGTAAGGCCCTTCGAATTCCCGGGGAGCTTCGAAGGCCCCTGCGCCTAAACACTTGGGCCCACGCTCCGCTCTCCAGCGCCCTCCCCTCCGGCCGCCCCCTCCCCGCTCGCCACACCGCCCCTGGATCCTGCCTGCCGGCCTCCTGGGGGCTAATCCTAACCCTTGTTCGGCTCCCGAGGGGCCACTCCCAAGGGGCCTGGCACCGCAACGCCGGGGATTGGGACCCCCGAGCCCCAGCGCTGGACTCACCCTCTGCCCCACCGCCACCCAGGCCGTTATTGGCGCCGCCGGTCATTCAGAGTGGGAGAACGTGCAGGCACTCCGAGCCCCTGATGACTTTCGAAGGCCCCCCGCGCCAAAACGCTTGGGCCCACGTTCCCACTCTTCAGCGCCCTCAGCTCGGCCTGCCCCTCCGTTCGCCGCACCTCCAGCAGATCGGGCTTGCGGGAGTCCTGGGGGCTAACCCTAACTCTAGGTGGGCTCCTGAGGGGCCCCACCCAAGGGGCCTGGTGCCCCAACGCCGGGGATTGAGGACCCGAGACCAAGCGCCGGACTTTACCCGCAGCCCCCCGCCACCTGGGCCGCTAGGGGGCCCGCCGGTCATTCAGGGCGTGAGAACGGGCAGGGCCCTCTGTGCCCCAGGCAACCTTCGAAGGCCCCCCCACGCCAAAACGGTTGGGCCTACGCTCCCACTCCTCAGAGCCCTCAGCTCGGCCTACCCCTCTGCTCGCCGCACATCCAGCAGGTCGGGCTTGCCGGCCTCCCGGGGGCTAACACTAACTCTAGGTGGGCTCCTGAGGGGCCCCACACAAGGTGCCTGGCGCCACAGCGGCGGAGGTTGGGGACCCGAGACCCAGCGCCGGACTCACCCTGCAGCCCCCCGCCACCTGGGCCTCTAGGGGGCCCACCGGTCCTACGGGGCGGGAGAAGGGGCAGGGCCCTCCTAGCCCCTGAGGATCTTCGAAGTCCCCCACGCCAAAACCTGTGGGCCCACGGTCCCGCTCGCCAGCTCCGTCCCCTCGGCCCGCCCCACCGCGTGCCACACAGCCAGGGGATTGGGCCTGACGGGCTCCTGGGGGCTAACCCTAACCCTTGTTGGTCCCCGAGGGGCCCCTCCCAAGGGGCCTTGCGCTGCCACGCCCGGGATCCTGGACGTCCTAGCCCCAGGGCCGGACACACCCTGAAGCCCCCGCCACCAGGGCCGCTAGGGGCGCCGCCGGTCATTCAGGCGGGAGAAGGGGCAGGGCCCTCCTAGCCCCTGAGGATCTTCGAAGGCCCCCACGCCAAAACCTGTGGTCCCAAGGTCCCGCTCGCCAGCTCTGTCCACTCGGCCCGCCCCACCGCGCGCCACACAGCTAGGGGATTGGGCCTGACGGCCTCCTGGGGGCTAACGCAAACCCTAGGTGGGTCCCCGAGGGGCCCATCCCAAGGATCTTGGCACCCCAACGCTGGGGATTGGGAACCTCCAAACCCCAGCGCTGGACTCACCCTGCAGCCCCCCGCCAACCGGGCCGCTAGGGGCGCTGCCGGTCATTCAGGGGGGGAGAACAGGTAGGGCCCTCTGAGCCCCCGGGGAGCTTCGAAGGCCCCCTGCGCCAAAACACTTGGGCCCACGCTCCGCTCTCCAGTGCCCTCCCCTCGGCCCGCCCCCCGGCTCGCCACACCGCCGGTGGATCCTGCCTGCCGGCGTCCTGGGGGCTAATCCTAACCCTAGGTGGGCCCCCGAGGGGCCCCTCCCAAGGGTCCTGGCACCGCAACTCCGGGCATTGGGGACCCCCGAGCCCCAGGGCAAGACTAACACTGCTGCCCCTCCACCACCTGGGCCACTAGGGGCGCTGCCGCTCATTCAGGGCTGGAGAAAGGGCAGGGCCCTCTGAGCCCCCGCCGACCTTCGATGGCCCCCTGCCCCAAAGCGCTTGGGCCCATGTTCCCACTAGTCAGCGCCCTCACCTCAACCGGCCCCTCCGCTCGAAAGACAGCAGGCGGATCGGACCTGCCGGCCACCTGGGGGTAACCTTAACCCTAGGGCTGTCCCGGAGGGGCCCCTCCCAAGGGGTCTTGCGCGGCCATGCCGGGGATCCTGGACGTCCTAGCCCCAGGGCCGGACTCACCCTGCAGCCCCCTGGCACCCGGGCTGCTAGGGGCGCCGCCGGTTATTCAGGCGGGAGAAGGGGCAGGGCCCTCGGAGCCCCCGACCTCCTTAGAAGGCCCCGCGCCAAAACCTGTGGGCCCACGGTCCCGCTCGCCAGCTCCCTCCCCTCGGTCCGCCCCACCGCGAGCCACACAGCCAGGGGATTGGGCCTGAAGGCCTCCTGGGGGCTAACCCAAACCCTAGGTGGGTCCCCGAGGGGCCCATCCCAAGGGGCTTGGTGCCCCAATGCCGGGGATTGGGAACCTCCAAACCCCAGCGCTGGACTCACCCTGCAGCCCCCCGCCACCCGGGCCGCTTCAGCCGCCGCCGATCATTCAGGCGGGGAGAACGGGTAGGGCCCTCTGAGCCCCTGGGGAGCTTCGAAGGCCCCCTGCGCCAAAACACTTGGGGCCACGCTCCGCTCTCCAGCGCCCTCTCCTCCGGCCGCCCACCCCCCCCCCCCCCGCTCGCCACACCGCCCGTGGATCCTTCCTGCCGGCCTCCTGGGGGCTAATTCTAACCTTTGTTCGGCCCCGAAGGGCCACTCCCAAGGGGCCTAGCACCGCAACGCCGGGGATTGGGACTCCCGAGCCCCAGCGCTGGACTCACCCTTTGCCCCACCGCCACCCAGGCCATTATTGGCGCTGCCTATCATTCAGAGCGGGAGAACGTGCAGGGCACTCCGAGCCCCTGACAACTTTTGAAGGCCCCCCCGCGCCAAAACGCTTGGGCCCACGCTCCCAGTCCTCAGCGCCCTCAGCTCGGCCTGCCCCTCTGCTCGCCGCACATCCAGCAGATCGGGCTTGCGGGACTCCTGGGGGCTAACCCGAACTCTAGGTGGGTTCCTGAGGGGCCCCACCCAAGGGGCCTGGCGCCCCAACGCCGGGGATTGGGGACCCGAGACCGAGCGCTGGACTTTACCCGCAGCCCCCAGGCACCTGGGCCGCAGGGGCGCTGCCGGTCATTTAGGCGGGAGAAGGGGCAGGGCCCTCCGAACCCCCGCCGACCTTCGATGGCCCCCCTCCCCAAAGGGCTTGGGCCCACGTTCCCACTAGTCAGCGCCCTCACCTCAACCTGTCGCTCCGCTCAAAAAACAGCAGGCGAATCAGACCTGCCGGCCTCCTGGGGGCTAACCCTAACCCTAGGTCGGTCCCCGAGGGGCCCCTCCCAAGGGGCCTGGAGAGGCACGCCGGGGATCCTGTACCTCCTAGCCACAGGGCCCGACACACCCTGCAGCCCCCGCCACAGGGGCCGCTAGGGGCGCCGCCGGTCATTCAGGCGGGAAAAGGGGCAGGGCCCTCCTAGCCCCTAAGGATCGTCGAAGGCCCCCACGCCAAAACCTGTGGTCCCAAGGTCCCGCTCGCCAGCTCCGTCCCCTCGGCCCGCCCCACCGCGCGCCACACAGCCAGGGGATTGGGCCTGACGGCCTCCTGGGGGCTAACGCAATCCCAGGTGGGTCCCTGAGGGGCCCATCCCAAGGGGCTTGGCGCCCCAACGCTGGGGATTGGGAACCTCCAAACCCCAGCGCTGGAATCACCCTGCAGCCCCCTGCCACCCGGGCCGCTAGGGGCGCCGCCGGTCATTCAGGGGGGAATGGGTAGGGCCCTCCGAGCCCCCGGCGAGCTTCCAAGGCCCCCGCGCCAAAACACTTGGGCCCAAGCTCCGCTCTCCAGCGCCCTCCCCTCCGGCTCCCCCCTCCCCCCCCCCCCCCCGCTAGCCACACCGCCGGTGGATCTTACCTGCCGGCCCCCTGGGGGCTAATCCTAACCCTAGTTCGGCCTCCAAGGGGCCCCTCCCAAGGGGCCTGGCACTGCAACGCGGGGGATTGGGACCCCCGAGCCCCAGCGCTGGACTCACCCTCCGCCCCACCGCCACCCAGGCCGTTATTGGCGCCGCGGGTCATTCAGAGCGGGAGAACGTGCAGGGCATTCCGAGCCCCTGACGACTTTGGAAGGCCCCCCGCGCCAAAACGCTTGGGCCCACGCTCCCACTCCTCAGCCCCCTCAGCTCAGCCTGCCCCTCCGCTCGCGGCACATCCAGCAGATAGGGCTTGCCAGCCTCCTGGGGGCTAACCCTAACTCTAGGTGGGCTCCTGAGGGGCACCTCCCCAGGGGCCTGGCGCCCCAACGCAGGGGATTGGGGACCGGAGACCCAGCGCCGGACTCACCCTGCAGCCCCCCGCCACCTGGGTCGCTAGGGAGCCCGCCGGTCATTCAGGGCGTGAGAACGGGCAGGGCCCTCTGTGCCCCAGGTAACTTTCGAAGGCCCCCCCCGCTCCAAAATGTTTGGGCCAAGGCTCCACCTCGCCAGCGCCCTCACTCCGCCCGCCCCTCCACTCGCTGCACTGCAGGCATTTCGGGCCTGCCGGCATCCTTCTTGCTAACCCTAACCCTAGGTCGGTCCCCGAGAGGCCCCTGACAAGGGGCCTGGGGCCGCAATGCTGGAGATTGGGGACCCCCGAGCCCCAGGGCAAGACTAACACTGCTGCCGTCCACCACCTGGGCCACTAGGGGCGCTGTCTCTCATTCAGGCCTGGAGAAGGGGCAGGGCCCTCCGAGCCCCCGCGGACCTTCGATGGCCCCCCGCCCCAAAGCGCTTGGGCCCACGTTCCCACTAGTCAGCGCCCTCACCTCAACCCGCCACTCCGCTCGAAACACAGCAGCCGGATCGGACCTGCCGGCCTCCTGGGGGCTAACCCTAACCCTAGGTCGGTTCCCGAGGGGCCCCTCCCAAGGGGCCATGCGCCGCCATGCCCGGGATCCTGGACGTCCTACCCCAGGGCCGGACTCACCCTGCAGCCACCCGCCACCCGGGCCGCTAGGAGCGCTGCCGGTCATTCAGGCGGTAGAAGGGCCAGGGTCCTACAAGCCCCTGACGACCTTCAAAGGCCGCCCCAGCGCCAAAACCTGTGGGCCCACGGTCCCGCTCACCAGCTCCCTCCCCAGGCCCGAAGGAACGCGCGCTACACAGCCAGGGGATTGGGCCTGATGGCCTCCTGGGGGCTAAGCCTAACCCAAGGTGGGTCCCCGAGGGGCCCATCCCAAGGCGCTTGGCGCCCCAACGCCAGGGATTGGGGACCCGAGACCCAGCACCGGATTCACCCTGCAGCCCCCCACCCCCGGGGCCGCTAGGGGGCCCGCCGGTTAATCAGGGGGGGAGAACGGGCAGGGCACTCTGAGCCCCCAGCGACCTTCGAAGGCCCCCTGCGCCAAAATGTTTGGGCCCAGGCTTCTGCTCGCCAGCGCCCTCACTCCGTCCGCCCCTCCACTCACAGCACAGCCGGCATTTCGGGCCTGCCGGCATCCTGCTTGCTAACCCTAACCCTAGGTCAGTCCCCGAGAGGCCCATTACAAGGGGCCTGGGGCTGCAACGCTGGGGATTGGGGACTCCTGAGCCCCAGGACCAAACTAACACTGCTTTCCTCCACCACCTGGGCCACTAGGGGCACTGCCGCTCATTCAGGGCAGGAGAACATACAGGGCCCTCCCAGCCCCCCGGACCCTCGATGCACCTGCTCCCCAAGCGCTTGGACCCACGTTGCCACTAGTCAGCGCCCTCACCTCAACCCGCCCCTCCGCTCGAAACACAGCAGGCGGATCGGACTACCATACTCCTGGAGGCTAATCCTAACCCTAGGTCGGTCCCCGAAGGGCCCATCTCAAGGGGCTTGGCGCCCCAACGCTGGGGATTGGGACCCTCCGAACCCCAGCGCTGGACTCACCCTGCAGCCCCCCGCCACCCGGGCCGCTAGGGGCGCCGCCAGTCATTCAGGCTCGAGAACTGGTAGGGCCCTCCAAGCCCCTGGCGAGCTTCGTAGGCCGCCTGCGCCAAAACACTTGGGCCCACGCTCCCACTCACCAGCGCCCTCCCCTCGGCCCGCCCCCCCCCCCCTCGCCACACCGCCCATGGATCCTGCCTGCCGGCCTCCTCGGGGCTAATCCTAACCCTAGGTCGGCCCCCAAGGGGCTCCTCCCAAGAGGTCTGGCACCGCAATGCCAGAGATTGGGGACCCCCGCCCCAGCGCTGGACTCACCCTCCGCCACACCGCCACCCGGGCCTTTATTGGCGCCGCTGCTCATTCAGGGCGGGAGAATGTGCAGGGCACACCGAGCCCCTGGCGCATTTCGAAGGCCCCCACGCCAAACTCTTGGGCCCCCGCTCCCACTCCTCAACGCCCTCAGCTCGGCCTGCCCCTCCGCTCGCTGCACATCCAGCAGATCGGGCTTGCCGGCCTCCTGGGGGCTAACCCTAACTCTAGGTGGGCTCCTTAGGGGCCCCTCGCAAGGGGCCTGGTGCCCCAACGCCTGGGATTGGGGACCCGAGACCCAGCGCTGGACTCACCCTCCGCCCCACCGCCACCCGGGCCGTTATTGGCGCCGCCTGTCATCAGGGCGGCAGAACAGGCAGGGCCCTCCGAGCCCCCTTCCACATTCGATGGCCCCCCGCCCCAAGGCGCTTGGGCCCACGTTGCCACTAGTCAGCGCCCTCACCTCAACCCGCCCCTCCGCTGGAAACACAGCAAGCAGATTGCACCTGCCGGCCGCATGGGGGCTAACGTGAACCCTAGGTTGGTCCCCGATGGGACCCTCCCAAGGGGCTTGGCAACCCAACGCCGGGGATTGGGAACCACTGAACCCCAGCGGTGGAATCACCCTGCAGGCCCCCGCCACTCCGGCCGCTAGGGGCGCCGCCGTTCATTCAAGCGGGAGAGGGAGCAGGGCCCTCCTAGACCCTGATGACCTTCGAAGGCCCCTGCGCCAAAATGGTTGGGCCCTTGCTCCCACTCCTCAGCGCCCTCAGCTCGGCCTACCCCTCTGATCGCCGCACATCCAGCAGGTCGGGCTTGCCGGCCTCCCGGGGGCTAACACTAACTCTAGGTGAGTTCCTGAGGGGCCCCACCCAAGGGCCCGGCGCCGCAGCGGCGGAGGTTGGGGACCAGAGACCCAGCGCCGGACTCACCCTGCAGCCCCCCGCCACCTGGGCCTCTAGGGGGCCCACCGGTCATACAGGGCGGGAGAACGGGCAGGGCACTCTGAGCTCCCGGCTACCTTCGAAGGACCCCTCGCCAAATGTTTGGCCCCAGGCTTCCGCTCGCCGGCGCCCTCATTCGGCCCGCCCCTCCACTCGCTGCACAGCGTTCATTTCGGGCCTGCCGGCATCCTGCTTGCTAACCCTGACCCTAGGTAGTCCCCGAGAGGCCCCAGACAAGGGGCCTGGGGCTGCAACACTGGGGATTGGGGACCCCCGAGCCCCAGGGCCAGACTAACACTGCTGCCCCTCCACCACCTGGGCACTAGGGGCGCTGCCGCTCATTCCCGGCGGGAGAACGGGCAGGGCCCTCCGGCACCCGCCGACCTTCGATGGCCCCCCCCCGCCCCAAAGCGCTTGGGCCCACGTTCCCTCTAGTCAGCGCCCTCACCTCAACCTGCCCCACCGCTCCAAACACAGCAGGCGGATTGGACCTGCCGGCCTCCTGGGGGCTAACCCTAACCCCAGGTCAGTCCCCGAGGGTCCCCTCCGAAGGGGCCTTGTGCAGCCACGCCCGGGATCCTGGACGTCCTAGCCCCAGGGCCGGACACACCCTGAAGCCCCCGCCACCAGGGCCGCTAGGGGCGCCGCCGGTCATTCAGGCGGGAGAACGGGCAGGGCCCTACTAGCCCCTGAGGCTCTTCGAAGGCCCCCACGCCAAAACCTGTGGGCCCACGGTCCCGCTTGCCAGCTCCGTCCCCTCGGCCCGCCCCTCCGCGCGCCACACAGCCAGGGGATTGGGCCTGACGGCCTCCTGGGGGCTCACGCAAACCCTAGGTGGGTCCCCAAGGGGACCATCCCAAGGGGTTTGGCGCCCCAACGCCGGGAATTGGGAACCTCCAAACCCTAGCGCTGGACTCACCCTGCAGCCCCACGCCACCAGGGCCACTAGGAGCGCTGCCGGTCATTAAGGGGGGGAGAACGGGTAAGGCCCTTCGAATTCCCGGGGAGCTTCGAAGGCCCCTGCGCCTAAACACTTGGGCCCACGCTCCGCTCTCCAGCGCCCTCCCCTCCGGCCGCCCCCTCCCCGCTCGCCACACCGCCCCTGGATCCTGCCTGCCGGCCTCCTGGGGGCTAATCCTAACCCTTGTTCGGCTCCCGAGGGGCCACTCCCAAGGGGCCTGGCACCGCAACGCCGGGGATTGGGACCCCCGAGCCCCAGCGCTGGACTCACCCTCTGCCCCACCGCCACCCAGGCCGTTATTGGCGCCGCCGGTCATTCAGAGTGGGAGAACGTGCAGGCACTCCGAGCCCCTGATGACTTTCGAAGGCCCCCCGCGCCAAAACGCTTGGGCCCACGTTCCCACTCTTCAGCGCCCTCAGCTCGGCCTGCCCCTCCGTTCGCCGCACCTCCAGCAGATCGGGCTTGCGGGAGTCCTGGGGGCTAACCCTAACTCTAGGTGGGCTCCTGAGGGGCCCCACCCAAGGGGCCTGGTGCCCCAACGCCGGGGATTGAGGACCCGAGACCAAGCGCCGGACTTTACCCGCAGCCCCCCGCCACCTGGGCCGCTAGGGGGCCCGCCGGTCATTCAGGGCGTGAGAACGGGCAGGGCCCTCTGTGCCCCAGGCAACCTTCGAAGGCCCCCCCACGCCAAAACGGTTGGGCCTACGCTCCCACTCCTCAGAGCCCTCAGCTCGGCCTACCCCTCTGCTCGCCGCACATCCAGCAGGTCGGGCTTGCCGGCCTCCCGGGGGCTAACACTAACTCTAGGTGGGCTCCTGAGGGGCCCCACACAAGGTGCCTGGCGCCACAGCGGCGGAGGTTGGGGACCCGAGACCCAGCGCCGGACTCACCCTGCAGCCCCCCGCCACCTGGGCCTCTAGGGGGCCCACCGGTCCTACGGGGCGGGAGAAGGGGCAGGGCCCTCCTAGCCCCTGAGGATCTTCGAAGTCCCCCACGCCAAAACCTGTGGGCCCACGGTCCCGCTCGCCAGCTCCGTCCCCTCGGCCCGCCCCACCGCGTGCCACACAGCCAGGGGATTGGGCCTGACGGGCTCCTGGGGGCTAACCCTAACCCTTGTTGGTCCCCGAGGGGCCCCTCCCAAGGGGCCTTGCGCTGCCACGCCCGGGATCCTGGACGTCCTAGCCCCAGGGCCGGACACACCCTGAAGCCCCCGCCACCAGGGCCGCTAGGGGCGCCGCCGGTCATTCAGGCGGGAGAAGGGGCAGGGCCCTCCTAGCCCCTGAGGATCTTCGAAGGCCCCCACGCCAAAACCTGTGGGCCCATGGTCCCGCTCGCCAGCTCTGTCCACTCGGCCCGCCCCACCGCGCGCCACACAGCTAGGGGATTGGGCCTGACGGCCTCCTGGGGGCTAACGCAAACCCTAGGTGGGTCCCCGAGGGGCCCATCCCAAGGATCTTGGCACCCCAACGCTGGGGATTGGGAACCTCCAAACCCCAGCGCTGGACTCACCCTGCAGCCCCCCGCCAACCGGGCCGCTAGGGGCGCTGCCGGTCATTCAGGGGGGGAGAACAGGTAGGGCCCTCTGAGCCCCCGGGGAGCTTCGAAGGCCCCCTGCGCCAAAACACTTGGGCCCACGCTCCGCTCTCCAGCGCCCTCCCCTCGGCCCGCCCCCCGGCTCGCCACACCGCCGGTGGATCCTGCCTGCCGGCGTCCTGGGGGCTAATCCTAACCCTAGGTGGGCCCCCGAGGGGCCCCTCCCAAGGGTCCTGGCACCGCAACTCCGGGCATTGGGGACCCCCGAGCCCCAGGGCAAGACTAACACTGCTGCCCCTCCACCACCTGGGCCACTAGGGGCGCTGCCGCTCATTCAGGGCTGGAGAAAGGGCAGGGCCCTCTGAGCCCCCGCCGACCTTCGATGGCCCCCTGCCCCAAAGCGCTTGGGCCCATGTTCCCACTAGTCAGCGCCCTCACCTCAACCGGCCCCTCCGCTCGAAAGACAGCAGGCGGATCGGACCTGCCGGCCACCTGGGGGTAACCTTAACCCTAGGGCTGTCCCGGAGGGGCCCCTCCCAAGGGGTCTTGCGCGGCCATGCCGGGGATCCTGGACGTCCTAGCCCCAGGGCCGGACTCACCCTGCAGCCCCCTGGCACCCGGGCTGCTAGGGGCGCCGCCGGTTATTCAGGCGGGAGAAGGGGCAGGGCCCTCGGAGCCCCCGACCTCCTTAGAAGGCCCCGCGCCAAAACCTGTGGGCCCACGGTCCCGCTCGCCAGCTCCCTCCCCTCGGTCCGCCCCACCGCGAGCCACACAGCCAGGGGATTGGGCCTGAAGGCCTCCTGGGGGCTAACCCAAACCCTAGGTGGGTCCCCGAGGGGCCCATCCCAAGGGGCTTGGTGCCCCAATGCCGGGGATTGGGAACCTCCAAACCCCAGCGCTGGACTCACCCTGCAGCCCCCCGCCACCCGGGCCGCTTCAGCCGCCGCCGATCATTCAGGCGGGGAGAACGGGTAGGGCCCTCTGAGCCCCTGGGGAGCTTCGAAGGCCCCCTGCGCCAAAACACTTGGGGCCACGCTCCGCTCTCCAGCGCCCTCTCCTCCGGCCGCCCACCCCCCCCCCCCGCTCGCCACACCGCCCGTGGATCCTTCCTGCCGGCCTCCTGGGGGCTAATTCTAACCTTTGTTCGGCCCCGAAGGGCCACTCCCAAGGGGCCTAGCACCGCAACGCCGGGGATTGGGACTCCCGAGCCCCAGCGCTGGACTCACCCTTTGCCCCACCGCCACCCAGGCCATTATTGGCGCTGCCTATCATTCAGAGCGGGAGAACGTGCAGGGCACTCCGAGCCCCTGACAACTTTTGAAGGCCCCCCCGCGCCAAAACGCTTGGGCCCACGCTCCCAGTCCTCAGCGCCCTCAGCTCGGCCTGCCCCTCTGCTCGCCGCACATCCAGCAGATCGGGCTTGCGGGACTCCTGGGGGCTAACCCGAACTCTAGGTGGGTTCCTGAGGGGCCCCACCCAAGGGGCCTGGCGCCCCAACGCCGGGGATTGGGGACCCGAGACCGAGCGCTGGACTTTACCCGCAGCCCCCAGGCACCTGGGCCGCAGGGGCGCTGCCGGTCATTTAGGCGGGAGAAGGGGCAGGGCCCTCCGAACCCCCGCCGACCTTCGATGGCCCCCCTCCTCAAAGGGCTTGGGCCCACGTTCCCACTAGTCAGCGCCCTCACCTCAACCTGTCGCTCCGCTCAAAAAACAGCAGGCGAATCAGACCTGCCGGCCTCCTGGGGGCTAACCCTAACCCTAGGTCGGTCCCCGAGGGGCCCCTCCCAAGGGGCCTGGAGAGGCACGCCGGGGATCCTGTACCTCCTAGCCACAGGGCCCGACACACCCTGCAGCCCCCGCCACAGGGGCCGCTAGGGGCGCCGCCGGTCATTCAGGCGGGAAAAGGGGCAGGGCCCTCCTAGCCCCTAAGGATCGTCGAAGGCCCCCACGCCAAAACCTGTGGTCCCAAGGTCCCGCTCGCCAGCTCCGTCCCCTCGGCCCGCCCCACCGCGCGCCACACAGCCAGGGGATTGGGCCTGACGGCCTCCTGGGGGCTAACGCAATCCCAGGTGGGTCCCTGAGGGGCCCATCCCAAGGGGCTTGGCGCCCCAACGCTGGGGATTGGGAACCTCCAAACCCCAGCGCTGGAATCACCCTGCAGCCCCCTGCCACCCGGGCCGCTAGGGGCGCCGCCGGTCATTCAGGGGGGAATGGGTAGGGCCCTCCGAGCCCCCGGCGAGCTTCCAAGGCCCCCGCGCCAAAACACTTGGGCCCAAGCTCCGCTCTCCAGCGCCCTCCCCTCCGGCTCCCCCCTCCCCCCCCCCCCCGCTAGCCACACCGCCGGTGGATCTTACCTGCCGGCCCCCTGGGGGCTAATCCTAACCCTAGTTCGGCCTCCAAGGGGCCCCTCCCAAGGGGCCTGGCACTGCAACGCGGGGGATTGGGACCCCCGAGCCCCAGCGCTGGACTCACCCTCCGCCCCACCGCCACCCAGGCCGTTATTGGCGCCGCGGGTCATTCAGAGCGGGAGAACGTGCAGGGCATTCCGAGCCCCTGACGACTTTGGAAGGCCCCCCGCGCCAAAACGCTTGGGCCCACGCTCCCACTCCTCAGCCCCCTCAGCTCAGCCTGCCCCTCCGCTCGCGGCACATCCAGCAGATAGGGCTTGCCAGCCTCCTGGGGGCTAACCCTAACTCTAGGTGGGCTCCTGAGGGGCACCTCCCCAGGGGCCTGGCGCCCCAACGCAGGGGATTGGGGACCGGAGACCCAGCGCCGGACTCACCCTGCAGCCCCCCGCCACCTGGGTCGCTAGGGAGCCCGCCGGTCATTCAGGGCGTGAGAACGGGCAGGGCCCTCTGTGCCCCAGGTAACTTTCGAAGGCCCCCCCGCTCCAAAATGTTTGGGCCAAGGCTCCACCTCGCCAGCGCCCTCACTCCGCCCGCCCCTCCACTCGCTGCACTGCAGGCGTTTCGGGCCTGCCGGCATCCTTCTTGCTAACCCTAACCCTAGGTCGGTCCCCGAGAGGCCCCTGACAAGGGGCCTGGGGCCGCAATGCTGGAGATTGGGGACCCCCGAGCCCCAGGGCAAGACTAACACTGCTGCCGTCCACCACCTGGGCCACTAGGGGCGCTGTCTCTCATTCAGGCCTGGAGAAGGGGCAGGGCCCTCCGAGCCCCCGCGGACCTTCGATGGCCCCCCGCCCCAAAGCGCTTGGGCCCACGTTCCCACTAGTCAGCGCCCTCACCTCAACCCGCCACTCCGCTCGAAACACAGCAGCCGGATCGGACCTGCCGGCCTCCTGGGGGCTAACCCTAACCCTAGGTCGGTTCCCGAGGGGCCCCTCCCAAGGGGCCATGCGCCGCCATGCCCGGGATCCTGGACGTCCTACCCCAGGGCCGGACTCACCCTGCAGCCACCCGCCACCCGGGCCGCTAGGAGCGCTGCCGGTCATTCAGGCGGTAGAAGGGCCAGGGTCCTACAAGCCCCTGACGACCTTCAAAGGCCGCCCCAGCGCCAAAACCTGTGGGCCCACGGTCCCGCTCACCAGCTCCCTCCCCAGGCCCGAAGGAACGCGCGCTACACAGCCAGGGGATTGGGCCTGATGGCCTCCTGGGGGCTAAGCCTAACCCAAGGTGGGTCCCCGAGGGGCCCATCCCAAGGCGCTTGGCGCCCCAACGCCAGGGATTGGGGACCCGAGACCCAGCACCGGATTCACCCTGCAGCCCCCCACCCCCGGGGCCGCTAGGGGGCCCGCCGGTTAATCAGGGGGGGAGAACGGGCAGGGCACTCTGAGCCCCCAGCGACCTTCGAAGGCCCCCTGCGCCAAAATGTTTGGGCCCAGGCTTCTGCTCGCCAGCGCCCTCACTCCGTCCGCCCCTCCACTCACAGCACAGCCGGCATTTCGGGCCTGCCGGCATCCTGCTTGCTAACCCTAACCCTAGGTCAGTCCCCGAGAGGCCCATTACAAGGGGCCTGGGGCTGCAACGCTGGGGATTGGGGACTCCTGAGCCCCAGGACCAAACTAACACTGCTTTCCTCCACCACCTGGGCCACTAGGGGCACTGCCGCTCATTCAGGGCAGGAGAACATACAGGGCCCTCCCAGCCCCCCGGACCCTCGATGCACCTGCTCCCCAAGCGCTTGGACCCACGTTGCCACTAGTCAGCGCCCTCACCTCAACCCGCCCCTCCGCTCGAAACACAGCAGGCGGATCGGACTACCATACTCCTGGAGGCTAATCCTAACCCTAGGTCGGTCCCCGAAGGGCCCATCTCAAGGGGCTTGGCGCCCCAACGCTGGGGATTGGGACCCTCCGAACCCCAGCGCTGGACTCACCCTGCAGCCCCCCGCCACCCGGGCCGCTAGGGGCGCCGCCAGTCATTCAGGCTCGAGAACTGGTAGGGCCCTCCAAGCCCCTGGCGAGCTTCGTAGGCCGCCTGCGCCAAAACACTTGGGCCCACGCTCCCACTCACCAGCGCCCTCCCCTCGGCCCGCCCCCCCCCCCTCGCCACACCGCCCATGGATCCTGCCTGCCGGCCTCCTCGGGGCTAATCCTAACCCTAGGTCGGCCCCCAAGGGGCTCCTCCCAAGAGGTCTGGCACCGCAATGCCAGAGATTGGGGACCCCCGCCCCAGCGCTGGACTCACCCTCCGCCACACCGCCACCCGGGCCTTTATTGGCGCCGCTGCTCATTCAGGGCGGGAGAATGTGCAGGGCACACCGAGCCCCTGGCGCATTTCGAAGGCCCCCACGCCAAACTCTTGGGCCCCCGCTCCCACTCCTCAACGCCCTCAGCTCGGCCTGCCCCTCCGCTCGCTGCACATCCAGCAGATCGGGCTTGCCGGCCTCCTGGGGGCTAACCCTAACTCTAGGTGGGCTCCTTAGGGGCCCCTCGCAAGGGGCCTGGTGCCCCAACGCCTGGGATTGGGGACCCGAGACCCAGCGCTGGACTCACCCTCCGCCCCACCGCCACCCGGGCCGTTATTGGCGCCGCCTGTCATCAGGGCGGCAGAACAGGCAGGGCCCTCCGAGCCCCCTTCCACATTCGATGGCCCCCCGCCCCAAGGCGCTTGGGCCCACGTTGCCACTAGTCAGCGCCCTCACCTCAACCCGCCCCTCCGCTGGAAACACAGCAAGCAGATTGCACCTGCCGGCCGCATGGGGGCTAACGTGAACCCTAGGTTGGTCCCCGATGGGACCCTCCCAAGGGGCTTGGCAACCCAACGCCGGGGATTGGGAACCACTGAACCCCAGCGGTGGAATCACCCTGCAGGCCCCCGCCACTCCGGCCGCTAGGGGCGCCGCCGTTCATTCAAGCGGGAGAGGGAGCAGGGCCCTCCTAGACCCTGATGACCTTCGAAGGCCCCTGCGCCAAAATGGTTGGGCCCTTGCTCCCACTCCTCAGCGCCCTCAGCTCGGCCTACCCCTCTGATCGCCGCACATCCAGCAGGTCGGGCTTGCCGGCCTCCCGGGGGCTAACACTAACTCTAGGTGAGTTCCTGAGGGGCCCCACCCAAGGGCCCGGCGCCGCAGCGGCGGAGGTTGGGGACCAGAGACCCAGCGCCGGACTCACCCTGCAGCCCCCCGCCACCTGGGCCTCTAGGGGGCCCACCGGTCATACAGGGCGGGAGAACGGGCAGGGCACTCTGAGCTCCCGGCTACCTTCGAAGGACCCCTCGCCAAATGTTTGGCCCCAGGCTTCCGCTCGCCGGCGCCCTCATTCGGCCCGCCCCTCCACTCGCTGCACAGCGTTCATTTCGGGCCTGCCGGCATCCTGCTTGCTAACCCTGACCCTAGGTAGTCCCCGAGAGGCCCCAGACAAGGGGCCTGGGGCTGCAACACTGGGGATTGGGGACCCCCGAGCCCCAGGGCCAGACTAACACTGCTGCCCCTCCACCACCTGGGCACTAGGGGCGCTGCCGCTCATTCCCGGCGGGAGAACGGGCAGGGCCCTCCGGCACCCGCCGACCTTCGATGGCCCCCCCCGCCCCAAAGCGCTTGGGCCCACGTTCCCTCTAGTCAGCGCCCTCACCTCAACCTGCCCCACCGCTCCAAACACAGCAGGCGGATTGGACCTGCCGGCCTCCTGGGGGCTAACCCTAACCCCAGGTCAGTCCCCGAGGGTCCCCTCCGAAGGGGCCTTGTGCAGCCACGCCCGGGATCCTGGACGTCCTAGCCCCAGGGCCGGACACACCCTGAAGCCCCCGCCACCAGGGCCGCTAGGGGCGCCGCCGGTCATTCAGGCGGGAGAACGGGCAGGGCCCTACTAGCCCCTGAGGCTCTTCGAAGGCCCCCACGCCAAAACCTGTGGGCCCACGGTCCCGCTTGCCAGCTCCGTCCCCTCGGCCCGCCCCTCCGCGCGCCACACAGCCAGGGGATTGGGCCTGACGGCCTCCTGGGGGCTCACGCAAACCCTAGGTGGGTCCCCAAGGGGACCATCCCAAGGGGTTTGGCGCCCCAACGCCGGGAATTGGGAACCTCCAAACCCTAGCGCTGGACTCACCCTGCAGCCCCACGCCACCAGGGCCACTAGGAGCGCTGCCGGTCATTAAGGGGGGGAGAACGGGTAAGGCCCTTCGAATTCCCGGGGAGCTTCGAAGGCCCCTGCGCCTAAACACTTGGGCCCACGCTCCGCTCTCCAGCGCCCTCCCCTCCGGCCGCCCCCTCCCCGCTCGCCACACCGCCCCTGGATCCTGCCTGCCGGCCTCCTGGGGGCTAATCCTAACCCTTGTTCGGCTCCCGAGGGGCCACTCCCAAGGGGCCTGGCACCGCAACGCCGGGGATTGGGACCCCCGAGCCCCAGCGCTGGACTCACCCTCTGCCCCACCGCCACCCAGGCCGTTATTGGCGCCGCCGGTCATTCAGAGTGGGAGAACGTGCAGGCACTCCGAGCCCCTGATGACTTTCGAAGGCCCCCCGCGCCAAAACGCTTGGGCCCACGTTCCCACTCTTCAGCGCCCTCAGCTCGGCCTGCCCCTCCGTTCGCCGCACCTCCAGCAGATCGGGCTTGCGGGAGTCCTGGGGGCTAACCCTAACTCTAGGTGGGCTCCTGAGGGGCCCCACCCAAGGGGCCTGGTGCCCCAACGCCGGGGATTGAGGACCCGAGACCAAGCGCCGGACTTTACCCGCAGCCCCCCGCCACCTGGGCCGCTAGGGGGCCCGCCGGTCATTCAGGGCGTGAGAACGGGCAGGGCCCTCTGTGCCCCAGGCAACCTTCGAAGGCCCCCCCACGCCAAAACGGTTGGGCCTACGCTCCCACTCCTCAGAGCCCTCAGCTCGGCCTACCCCTCTGCTCGCCGCACATCCAGCAGGTCGGGCTTGCCGGCCTCCCGGGGGCTAACACTAACTCTAGGTGGGCTCCTGAGGGGCCCCACACAAGGTGCCTGGCGCCACAGCGGCGGAGGTTGGGGACCCGAGACCCAGCGCCGGACTCACCCTGCAGCCCCCCGCCACCTGGGCCTCTAGGGGGCCCACCGGTCCTACGGGGCGGGAGAAGGGGCAGGGCCCTCCTAGCCCCTGAGGATCTTCGAAGTCCCCCACGCCAAAACCTGTGGGCCCACGGTCCCGCTCGCCAGCTCCGTCCCCTCGGCCCGCCCCACCGCGTGCCACACAGCCAGGGGATTGGGCCTGACGGGCTCCTGGGGGCTAACCCTAACCCTTGTTGGTCCCCGAGGGGCCCCTCCCAAGGGGCCTTGCGCTGCCACGCCCGGGATCCTGGACGTCCTAGCCCCAGGGCCGGACACACCCTGAAGCCCCCGCCACCAGGGCCGCTAGGGGCGCCGCCGGTCATTCAGGCGGGAGAAGGGGCAGGGCCCTCCTAGCCCCTGAGGATCTTCGAAGGCCCCCACGCCAAAACCTGTGGGCCCATGGTCCCGCTCGCCAGCTCTGTCCACTCGGCCCGCCCCACCGCGCGCCACACAGCTAGGGGATTGGGCCTGACGGCCTCCTGGGGGCTAACGCAAACCCTAGGTGGGTCCCCGAGGGGCCCATCCCAAGGATCTTGGCACCCCAACGCTGGGGATTGGGAACCTCCAAACCCCAGCGCTGGACTCACCCTGCAGCCCCCCGCCAACCGGGCCGCTAGGGGCGCTGCCGGTCATTCAGGGGGGGAGAACAGGTAGGGCCCTCTGAGCCCCCGGGGAGCTTCGAAGGCCCCCTGCGCCAAAACACTTGGGCCCCCGCTCCGCTCTCCAGCGCCCTCCCCTCGGCCCGCCCCCCGGCTCGCCACACCGCCGGTGGATCCTGCCTGCCGGCGTCCTGGGGGCTAATCCTAACCCTAGGTGGGCCCCCGAGGGGCCCCTCCCAAGGGTCCTGGCACCGCAACTCCGGGCATTGGGGACCCCCGAGCCCCAGGGCAAGACTAACACTGCTGCCCCTCCACCACCTGGGCCACTAGGGGCGCTGCCGCTCATTCAGGGCTGGAGAAAGGGCAGGGCCCTCTGAGCCCCCGCCGACCTTCGATGGCCCCCTGCCCCAAAGCGCTTGGGCCCATGTTCCCACTAGTCAGCGCCCTCACCTCAACCGGCCCCTCCGCTCGAAAGACAGCAGGCGGATCGGACCTGCCGGCCACCTGGGGGTAACCTTAACCCTAGGGCTGTCCCGGAGGGGCCCCTCCCAAGGGGTCTTGCGCGGCCATGCCGGGGATCCTGGACGTCCTAGCCCCAGGGCCGGACTCACCCTGCAGCCCCCTGGCACCCGGGCTGCTAGGGGCGCCGCCGGTTATTCAGGCGGGAGAAGGGGCAGGGCCCTCGGAGCCCCCGACCTCCTTAGAAGGCCCCGCGCCAAAACCTGTGGGCCCACGGTCCCGCTCGCCAGCTCCCTCCCCTCGGTCCGCCCCACCGCGAGCCACACAGCCAGGGGATTGGGCCTGAAGGCCTCCTGGGGGCTAACCCAAACCCTAGGTGGGTCCCCGAGGGGCCCATCCCAAGGGGCTTGGTGCCCCAATGCCGGGGATTGGGAACCTCCAAACCCCAGCGCTGGACTCACCCTGCAGCCCCCCGCCACCCGGGCCGCTTCAGCCGCCGCCGATCATTCAGGCGGGGAGAACGGGTAGGGCCCTCTGAGCCCCTGGGGAGCTTCGAAGGCCCCCTGCGCCAAAACACTTGGGGCCACGCTCCGCTCTCCAGCGCCCTCTCCTCCGGCCGCCCACCCCCCCCCCCCCGCTCGCCACACCGCCCGTGGATCCTTCCTGCCGGCCTCCTGGGGGCTAATTCTAACCTTTGTTCGGCCCCGAAGGGCCACTCCCAAGGGGCCTAGCACCGCAACGCCGGGGATTGGGACTCCCGAGCCCCAGCGCTGGACTCACCCTTTGCCCCACCGCCACCCAGGCCATTATTGGCGCTGCCTATCATTCAGAGCGGGAGAACGTGCAGGGCACTCCGAGCCCCTGACAACTTTTGAAGGCCCCCCCGCGCCAAAACGCTTGGGCCCACGCTCCCAGTCCTCAGCGCCCTCAGCTCGGCCTGCCCCTCTGCTCGCCGCACATCCAGCAGATCGGGCTTGCGGGACTCCTGGGGGCTAACCCGAACTCTAGGTGGGTTCCTGAGGGGCCCCACCCAAGGGGCCTGGCGCCCCAACGCCGGGGATTGGGGACCCGAGACCGAGCGCTGGACTTTACCCGCAGCCCCCAGGCACCTGGGCCGCAGGGGCGCTGCCGGTCATTTAGGCGGGAGAAGGGGCAGGGCCCTCCGAACCCCCGCCGACCTTCGATGGCCCCCCTCCCCAAAGGGCTTGGGCCCACGTTCCCACTAGTCAGCGCCCTCACCTCAACCTGTCGCTCCGCTCAAAAAACAGCAGGCGAATCAGACCTGCCGGCCTCCTGGGGGCTAACCCTAACCCTAGGTCGGTCCCCGAGGGGCCCCTCCCAAGGGGCCTGGAGAGGCACGCCGGGGATCCTGTACCTCCTAGCCACAGGGCCCGACACACCCTGCAGTCCCCGCCACAGGGGCCGCTAGGGGCGCCGCCGGTCATTCAGGCGGGAAAAGGGGCAGGGCCCTCCTAGCCCCTAAGGATCGTCGAAGGCCCCCACGCCAAAACCTGTGGTCCCAAGGTCCCGCTCGCCAGCTCCGTCCCCTCGGCCCGCCCCACCGCGCGCCACACAGCCAGGGGATTGGGCCTGATGGCCTCCTGGGGGCTAACGCAATCCCAGGTGGGTCCCTGAGGGGCCCATCCCAAGGGGCTTGGCGCCCCAACGCTGGGGATTGGGAACCTCCAAACCCCAGCGCTGGAATCACCCTGCAGCCCCCTGCCACCCGGGCCGCTAGGGGCGCCGCCGGTCATTCAGGGGGGAATGGGTAGGGCCCTCCGAGCCCCCGGCGAGCTTCCAAGGCCCCCGCGCCAAAACACTTGGGCCCAAGCTCCGCTCTCCAGCGCCCTCCCCTCCGGCTCCCCCCTCCCCCCCCCCCCCCCGCTAGCCACACCGCCGGTGGATCTTACCTGCCGGCCCCCTGGGGGCTAATCCTAACCCTAGTTCGGCCTCCAAGGGGCCCCTCCCAAGGGGCCTGGCACTGCAACGCGGGGGATTGGGACCCCCGAGCCCCAGCGCTGGACTCACCCTCCGCCCCACCGCCACCCAGGCCGTTATTGGCGCCGCGGGTCATTCAGAGCGGGAGAACGTGCAGGGCATTCCGAGCCCCTGACGACTTTGGAAGGCCCCCCGCGCCAAAACGCTTGGGCCCACGCTCCCACTCCTCAGCCCCCTCAGCTCAGCCTGCCCCTCCGCTCGCGGCACATCCAGCAGATAGGGCTTGCCAGCCTCCTGGGGGCTAACCCTAACTCTAGGTGGGCTCCTGAGGGGCACCTCCCCAGGGGCCTGGCGCCCCAACGCAGGGGATTGGGGACCGGAGACCCAGCGCCGGACTCACCCTGCAGCCCCCCGCCACCTGGGTCGCTAGGGAGCCCGCCGGTCATTCAGGGCGTGAGAACGGGCAGGGCCCTCTGTGCCCCAGGTAACTTTCGAAGGCCCCCCCGCTCCAAAATGTTTGGGCCAAGGCTCCACCTCGCCAGCGCCCTCACTCCGCCCGCCCCTCCACTCGCTGCACTGCAGGCATTTCGGGCCTGCCGGCATCCTTCTTGCTAACCCTAACCCTAGGTCGGTCCCCGAGAGGCCCCTGACAAGGGGCCTGGGGCCGCAATGCTGGAGATTGGGGACCCCCGAGCCCCAGGGCAAGACTAACACTGCTGCCGTCCACCACCTGGGCCACTAGGGGCGCTGTCTCTCATTCAGGCCTGGAGAAGGGGCAGGGCCCTCCGAGCCCCCGCGGACCTTCGATGGCCCCCCGCCCCAAAGCGCTTGGGCCCACGTTCCCACTAGTCAGCGCCCTCACCTCAACCCGCCACTCCGCTCGAAACACAGCAGCCGGATCGGACCTGCCGGCCTCCTGGGGGCTAACCCTAACCCTAGGTCGGTTCCCGAGGGGCCCCTCCCAAGGGGCCATGCGCCGCCATGCCCGGGATCCTGGACGTCCTACCCCAGGGCCGGACTCACCCTGCAGCCACCCGCCACCCGGGCCGCTAGGAGCGCTGCCGGTCATTCAGGCGGTAGAAGGGCCAGGGTCCTACAAGCCCCTGACGACCTTCAAAGGCCGCCCCAGCGCCAAAACCTGTGGGCCCACGGTCCCGCTCACCAGCTCCCTCCCCAGGCCCGAAGGAACGCGCGCTACACAGCCAGGGGATTGGGCCTGATGGCCTCCTGGGGGCTAAGCCTAACCCAAGGTGGGTCCCCGAGGGGCCCATCCCAAGGCGCTTGGCGCCCCAACGCCAGGGATTGGGGACCCAAGACCCAGCACCGGATTCACCCTGCAGCCCCCCACCCCCGGGGCCGCTAGGGGGCCCGCCGGTTAATCAGGGGGGGAGAACGGGCAGGGCACTCTGAGCCCCCAGCGACCTTCGAAGGCCCCCTGCGCCAAAATGTTTGGGCCCAGGCTTCTGCTCGCCAGCGCCCTCACTCCGTCCGCCCCTCCACTCACAGCACAGCCGGCATTTCGGGCCTGCCGGCATCCTGCTTGCTAACCCTAACCCTAGGTCAGTCCCCGAGAGGCCCATTACAAGGGGCCTGGGGCTGCAACGCTGGGGATTGGGGACTCCTGAGCCCCAGGACCAAACTAACACTGCTTTCCTCCACCACCTGGGCCACTAGGGGCACTGCCGCTCATTCAGGGCAGGAGAACATACAGGGCCCTCCCAGCCCCCCGGACCCTCGATGCACCTGCTCCCCAAGCGCTTGGACCCACGTTGCCACTAGTCAGCGCCCTCACCTCAACCCGCCCCTCCGCTCGAAACACAGCAGGCGGATCGGACTACCATACTCCTGGAGGCTAATCCTAACCCTAGGTCGGTCCCCGAAGGGCCCATCTCAAGGGGCTTGGCGCCCCAACGCTGGGGATTGGGACCCTCCGAACCCCAGCGCTGGACTCACCCTGCAGCCCCCCGCCACCCGGGCCGCTAGGGGCGCCGCCAGTCATTCAGGCTCGAGAACTGGTAGGGCCCTCCAAGCCCCTGGCGAGCTTCGTAGGCCGCCTGCGCCAAAACACTTGGGCCCACGCTCCCACTCACCAGCGCCCTCCCCTCGGCCCGCCCCCCCCCCTCGCCACACCGCCCATGGATCCTGCCTGCCGGCCTCCTCGGGGCTAATCCTAACCCTAGGTCGGCCCCCAAGGGGCTCCTCCCAAGAGGTCTGGCACCGCAATGCCAGAGATTGGGGACCCCCGCCCCAGCGCTGGACTCACCCTCCGCCACACCGCCACCCGGGCCTTTATTGGCGCCGCTGCTCATTCAGGGCGGGAGAATGTGCAGGGCACACCGAGCCCCTGGCGCATTTCGAAGGCCCCCACGCCAAACTCTTGGGCCCCCGCTCCCACTCCTCAACGCCCTCAGCTCGGCCTGCCCCTCCGCTCGCTGCACATCCAGCAGATCGGGCTTGCCGGCCTCCTGGGGGCTAACCCTAACTCTAGGTGGGCTCCTTAGGGGCCCCTCGCAAGGGGCCTGGTGCCCCAACGCCTGGGATTGGGGACCCGAGACCCAGCGCTGGACTCACCCTCCGCCCCACCGCCACCCGGGCCGTTATTGGCGCCGCCTGTCATCAGGGCGGCAGAACAGGCAGGGCCCTCCGAGCCCCCTTCCACATTCGATGGCCCCCCGCCCCAAGGCGCTTGGGCCCACGTTGCCACTAGTCAGCGCCCTCACCTCAACCCGCCCCTCCGCTGGAAACACAGCAAGCAGATTGCACCTGCCGGCCGCATGGGGGCTAACGTGAACCCTAGGTTGGTCCCCGATGGGACCCTCCCAAGGGGCTTGGCAACCCAACGCCGGGGATTGGGAACCACTGAACCCCAGCGGTGGAATCACCCTGCAGGCCCCCGCCACTCCGGCCGCTAGGGGCGCCGCCGTTCATTCAAGCGGGAGAGGGAGCAGGGCCCTCCTAGACCCTGATGACCTTCGAAGGCCCCTGCGCCAAAATGGTTGGGCCCTTGCTCCCACTCCTCAGCGCCCTCAGCTCGGCCTACCCCTCTGATCGCCGCACATCCAGCAGGTCGGGCTTGCCGGCCTCCCGGGGGCTAACACTAACTCTAGGTGAGTTCCTGAGGGGCCCCACCCAAGGGCCCGGCGCCGCAGCGGCGGAGGTTGGGGACCAGAGACCCAGCGCCGGACTCACCCTGCAGCCCCCCGCCACCTGGGCCTCTAGGGGGCCCACCGGTCATACAGGGCGGGAGAACGGGCAGGGCACTCTGAGCTCCCGGCTACCTTCGAAGGACCCCTCGCCAAATGTTTGGCCCCAGGCTTCCGCTCGCCGGCGCCCTCATTCGGCCCGCCCCTCCACTCGCTGCACAGCGTTCATTTCGGGCCTGCCGGCATCCTGCTTGCTAACCCTGACCCTAGGTAGTCCCCGAGAGGCCCCAGACAAGGGGCCTGGGGCTGCAACACTGGGGATTGGGGACCCCCGAGCCCCAGGGCCAGACTAACACTGCTGCCCCTCCACCACCTGGGCACTAGGGGCGCTGCCGCTCATTCCCGGCGGGAGAACGGGCAGGGCCCTCCGGCACCCGCCGACCTTCGATGGCCCCCCCCGCCCCAAAGCGCTTGGGCCCACGTTCCCTCTAGTCAGCGCCCTCACCTCAACCTGCCCCACCGCTCCAAACACAGCAGGCGGATTGGACCTGCCGGCCTCCTGGGGGCTAACCCTAACCCCAGGTCAGTCCCCGAGGGTCCCCTCCGAAGGGGCCTTGTGCAGCCACGCCCGGGATCCTGGACGTCCTAGCCCCAGGGCCGGACACACCCTGAAGCCCCCGCCACCAGGGCCGCTAGGGGCGCCGCCGGTCATTCAGGCGGGAGAACGGGCAGGGCCCTACTAGCCCCTGAGGCTCTTCGAAGGCCCCCACGCCAAAACCTGTGGGCCCACGGTCCCGCTTGCCAGCTCCGTCCCCTCGGCCCGCCCCTCCGCGCGCCACACAGCCAGGGGATTGGGCCTGACGGCCTCCTGGGGGCTCACGCAAACCCTAGGTGGGTCCCCAAGGGGACCATCCCAAGGGGTTTGGCGCCCCAACGCCGGGAATTGGGAACCTCCAAACCCTAGCGCTGGACTCACCCTGCAGCCCCACGCCACCAGGGCCACTAGGAGCGCTGCCGGTCATTAAGGGGGGGAGAACGGGTAAGGCCCTTCGAATTCCCGGGGAGCTTCGAAGGCCCCTGCGCCTAAACACTTGGGCCCACGCTCCGCTCTCCAGCGCCCTCCCCTCCGGCCGCCCCCTCCCCGCTCGCCACACCGCCCCTGGATCCTGCCTGCCGGCCTCCTGGGGGCTAATCCTAACCCTTGTTCGGCTCCCGAGGGGCCACTCCCAAGGGGCCTGGCACCGCAACGCCGGGGATTGGGACCCCCGAGCCCCAGCGCTGGACTCACCCTCTGCCCCACCGCCACCCAGGCCGTTATTGGCGCCGCCGGTCATTCAGAGTGGGAGAACGTGCAGGCACTCCGAGCCCCTGATGACTTTCGAAGGCCCCCCGCGCCAAAACGCTTGGGCCCACGTTCCCACTCTTCAGCGCCCTCAGCTCGGCCTGCCCCTCCGTTCGCCGCACCTCCAGCAGATCGGGCTTGCGGGAGTCCTGGGGGCTAACCCTAACTCTAGGTGGGCTCCTGAGGGGCCCCACCCAAGGGGCCTGGTGCCCCAACGCCGGGGATTGAGGACCCGAGACCAAGCGCCGGACTTTACCCGCAGCCCCCCGCCACCTGGGCCGCTAGGGGGCCCGCCGGTCATTCAGGGCGTGAGAACGGGCAGGGCCCTCTGTGCCCCAGGCAACCTTCGAAGGCCCCCCCACGCCAAAACGGTTGGGCCTACGCTCCCACTCCTCAGAGCCCTCAGCTCGGCCTACCCCTCTGCTCGCCGCACATCCAGCAGGTCGGGCTTGCCGGCCTCCCGGGGGCTAACACTAACTCTAGGTGGGCTCCTGAGGGGCCCCACACAAGGTGCCTGGCGCCACAGCGGCGGAGGTTGGGGACCCGAGACCCAGCGCCGGACTCACCCTGCAGCCCCCCGCCACCTGGGCCTCTAGGGGGCCCACCGGTCCTACGGGGCGGGAGAAGGGGCAGGGCCCTCCTAGCCCCTGAGGATCTTCGAAGTCCCCCACGCCAAAACCTGTGGGCCCACGGTCCCGCTCGCCAGCTCCGTCCCCTCGGCCCGCCCCACCGCGTGCCACACAGCCAGGGGATTGGGCCTGACGGGCTCCTGGGGGCTAACCCTAACCCTTGTTGGTCCCCGAGGGGCCCCTCCCAAGGGGCCTTGCGCTGCCACGCCCGGGATCCTGGACGTCCTAGCCCCAGGGCCGGACACACCCTGAAGCCCCCGCCACCAGGGCCGCTAGGGGCGCCGCCGGTCATTCAGGCGGGAGAAGGGGCAGGGCCCTCCTAGCCCCTGAGGATCTTCGAAGGCCCCCACGCCAAAACCTGTGGGCCCATGGTCCCGCTCGCCAGCTCTGTCCACTCGGCCCGCCCCACCGCGCGCCACACAGCTAGGGGATTGGGCCTGACGGCCTCCTGGGGGCTAACGCAAACCCTAGGTGGGTCCCCGAGGGGCCCATCCCAAGGATCTTGGCACCCCAACGCTGGGGATTGGGAACCTCCAAACCCCAGCGCTGGACTCACCCTGCAGCCCCCCGCCAACCGGGCCGCTAGGGGCGCTGCCGGTCATTCAGGGGGGGAGAACAGGTAGGGCCCTCTGAGCCCCCGGGGAGCTTCGAAGGCCCCCTGCGCCAAAACACTTGGGCCCCCGCTCCGCTCTCCAGCGCCCTCCCCTCGGCCCGCCCCCCGGCTCGCCACACCGCCGGTGGATCCTGCCTGCCGGCGTCCTGGGGGCTAATCCTAACCCTAGGTGGGCCCCCGAGGGGCCCCTCCCAAGGGTCCTGGCACCGCAACTCCGGGCATTGGGGACCCCCGAGCCCCAGGGCAAGACTAACACTGCTGCCCCTCCACCACCTGGGCCACTAGGGGCGCTGCCGCTCATTCAGGGCTGGAGAAAGGGCAGGGCCCTCTGAGCCCCCGCCGACCTTCGATGGCCCCCTGCCCCAAAGCGCTTGGGCCCATGTTCCCACTAGTCAGCGCCCTCACCTCAACCGGCCCCTCCGCTCGAAAGACAGCAGGCGGATCGGACCTGCCGGCCACCTGGGGGTAACCTTAACCCTAGGGCTGTCCCGGAGGGGCCCCTCCCAAGGGGTCTTGCGCGGCCATGCCGGGGATCCTGGACGTCCTAGCCCCAGGGCCGGACTCACCCTGCAGCCCCCTGGCACCCGGGCTGCTAGGGGCGCCGCCGGTTATTCAGGCGGGAGAAGGGGCAGGGCCCTCGGAGCCCCCGACCTCCTTAGAAGGCCCCGCGCCAAAACCTGTGGGCCCACGGTCCCGCTCGCCAGCTCCCTCCCCTCGGTCCGCCCCACCGCGAGCCACACAGCCAGGGGATTGGGCCTGAAGGCCTCCTGGGGGCTAACCCAAACCCTAGGTGGGTCCCCGAGGGGCCCATCCCAAGGGGCTTGGTGCCCCAATGCCGGGGATTGGGAACCTCCAAACCCCAGCGCTGGACTCACCCTGCAGCCCCCCGCCACCCGGGCCGCTTCAGCCGCCGCCGATCATTCAGGCGGGGAGAACGGGTAGGGCCCTCTGAGCCCCTGGGGAGCTTCGAAGGCCCCCTGCGCCAAAACACTTGGGGCCACGCTCCGCTCTCCAGCGCCCTCTCCTCCGGCCGCCCACCCCCCCCCCCGCTCGCCACACCGCCCGTGGATCCTTCCTGCCGGCCTCCTGGGGGCTAATTCTAACCTTTGTTCGGCCCCGAAGGGCCACTCCCAAGGGGCCTAGCACCGCAACGCCGGGGATTGGGACTCCCGAGCCCCAGCGCTGGACTCACCCTTTGCCCCACCGCCACCCAGGCCATTATTGGCGCTGCCTATCATTCAGAGCGGGAGAACGTGCAGGGCACTCCGAGCCCCTGACAACTTTTGAAGGCCCCCCCGCGCCAAAACGCTTGGGCCCACGCTCCCAGTCCTCAGCGCCCTCAGCTCGGCCTGCCCCTCTGCTCGCCGCACATCCAGCAGATCGGGCTTGCGGGACTCCTGGGGGCTAACCCGAACTCTAGGTGGGTTCCTGAGGGGCCCCACCCAAGGGGCCTGGCGCCCCAACGCCGGGGATTGGGGACCCGAGACCGAGCGCTGGACTTTACCCGCAGCCCCCAGGCACCTGGGCCGCAGGGGCGCTGCCGGTCATTTAGGCGGGAGAAGGGGCAGGGCCCTCCGAACCCCCGCCGACCTTCGATGGCCCCCCTCCCCAAAGGGCTTGGGCCCACGTTCCCACTAGTCAGCGCCCTCACCTCAACCTGTCGCTCCGCTCAAAAAACAGCAGGCGAATCAGACCTGCCGGCCTCCTGGGGGCTAACCCTAACCCTAGGTCGGTCCCCGAGGGGCCCCTCCCAAGGGGCCTGGAGAGGCACGCCGGGGATCCTGTACCTCCTAGCCACAGGGCCCGACACACCCTGCAGCCCCCGCCACAGGGGCCGCTAGGGGCGCCGCCGGTCATTCAGGCGGGAAAAGGGGCAGGGCCCTCCTAGCCCCTAAGGATCGTCGAAGGCCCCCACGCCAAAACCTGTGGTCCCAAGGTCCCGCTCGCCAGCTCCGTCCCCTCGGCCCGCCCCACCGCGCGCCACACAGCCAGGGGATTGGGCCTGACGGCCTCCTGGGGGCTAACGCAATCCCAGGTGGGTCCCTGAGGGGCCCATCCCAAGGGGCTTGGCGCCCCAACGCTGGGGATTGGGAACCTCCAAACCCCAGCGCTGGAATCACCCTGCAGCCCCCTGCCACCCGGGCCGCTAGGGGCGCCGCCGGTCATTCAGGGGGGAATGGGTAGGGCCCTCCGAGCCCCCGGCGAGCTTCCAAGGCCCCCGCGCCAAAACACTTGGGCCCAAGCTCCGCTCTCCAGCGCCCTCCCCTCCGGCTCCCCCCTCCCCCCCCCCCCCGCTAGCCACACCGCCGGTGGATCTTACCTGCCGGCCCCCTGGGGGCTAATCCTAACCCTAGTTCGGCCTCCAAGGGGCCCCTCCCAAGGGGCCTGGCACTGCAACGCGGGGGATTGGGACCCCCGAGCCCCAGCGCTGGACTCACCCTCCGCCCCACCGCCACCCAGGCCGTTATTGGCGCCGCGGGTCATTCAGAGCGGGAGAACGTGCAGGGCATTCCGAGCCCCTGACGACTTTGGAAGGCCCCCCGCGCCAAAACGCTTGGGCCCACGCTCCCACTCCTCAGCCCCCTCAGCTCAGCCTGCCCCTCCGCTCGCGGCACATCCAGCAGATAGGGCTTGCCAGCCTCCTGGGGGCTAACCCTAACTCTAGGTGGGCTCCTGAGGGGCACCTCCCCAGGGGCCTGGCGCCCCAACGCAGGGGATTGGGGACCGGAGACCCAGCGCCGGACTCACCCTGCAGCCCCCCGCCACCTGGGTCGCTAGGGAGCCCGCCGGTCATTCAGGGCGTGAGAACGGGCAGGGCCCTCTGTGCCCCAGGTAACTTTCGAAGGCCCCCCCCGCTCCAAAATGTTTGGGCCAAGGCTCCACCTCGCCAGCGCCCTCACTCCGCCCGCCCCTCCACTCGCTGCACTGCAGGCATTTCGGGCCTGCCGGCATCCTTCTTGCTAACCCTAACCCTAGGTCGGTCCCCGAGAGGCCCCTGACAAGGGGCCTGGGGCCGCAATGCTGGAGATTGGGGACCCCCGAGCCCCAGGGCAAGACTAACACTGCTGCCGTCCACCACCTGGGCCACTAGGGGCGCTGTCTCTCATTCAGGCCTGGAGAAGGGGCAGGGCCCTCCGAGCCCCCGCGGACCTTCGATGGCCCCCCGCCCCAAAGCGCTTGGGCCCACGTTCCCACTAGTCAGCGCCCTCACCTCAACCCGCCACTCCGCTCGAAACACAGCAGCCGGATCGGACCTGCCGGCCTCCTGGGGGCTAACCCTAACCCTAGGTCGGTTCCCGAGGGGCCCCTCCCAAGGGGCCATGCGCCGCCATGCCCGGGATCCTGGACGTCCTACCCCAGGGCCGGACTCACCCTGCAGCCACCCGCCACCCGGGCCGCTAGGAGCGCTGCCGGTCATTCAGGCGGTAGAAGGGCCAGGGTCCTACAAGCCCCTGACGACCTTCAAAGGCCGCCCCAGCGCCAAAACCTGTGGGCCCACGGTCCCGCTCACCAGCTCCCTCCCCAGGCCCGAAGGAACGCGCGCTACACAGCCAGGGGATTGGGCCTGATGGCCTCCTGGGGGCTAAGCCTAACCCAAGGTGGGTCCCCGAGGGGCCCATCCCAAGGCGCTTGGCGCCCCAACGCCAGGGATTGGGGACCCGAGACCCAGCACCGGATTCACCCTGCAGCCCCCCACCCCCGGGGCCGCTAGGGGGCCCGCCGGTTAATCAGGGGGGGAGAACGGGCAGGGCACTCTGAGCCCCCAGCGACCTTCGAAGGCCCCCTGCGCCAAAATGTTTGGGCCCAGGCTTCTGCTCGCCAGCGCCCTCACTCCGTCCGCCCCTCCACTCACAGCACAGCCGGCATTTCGGGCCTGCCGGCATCCTGCTTGCTAACCCTAACCCTAGGTCAGTCCCCGAGAGGCCCATTACAAGGGGCCTGGGGCTGCAACGCTGGGGATTGGGGACTCCTGAGCCCCAGGACCAAACTAACACTGCTTTCCTCCACCACCTGGGCCACTAGGGGCACTGCCGCTCATTCAGGGCAGGAGAACATACAGGGCCCTCCCAGCCCCCCGGACCCTCGATGCACCTGCTCCCCAAGCGCTTGGACCCACGTTGCCACTAGTCAGCGCCCTCACCTCAACCCGCCCCTCCGCTCGAAACACAGCAGGCGGATCGGACTACCATACTCCTGGAGGCTAATCCTAACCCTAGGTCGGTCCCCGAAGGGCCCATCTCAAGGGGCTTGGCGCCCCAACGCTGGGGATTGGGACCCTCCGAACCCCAGCGCTGGACTCACCCTGCAGCCCCCCGCCACCCGGGCCGCTAGGGGCGCCGCCAGTCATTCAGGCTCGAGAACTGGTAGAGCCCTCCAAGCCCCTGGCGAGCTTCGTAGGCCGCCTGCGCCAAAACACTTGGGCCCACGCTCCCACTCACCAGCGCCCTCCCCTCGGCCCGCCCCCCCCCTCGCCACACCGCCCATGGATCCTGCCTGCCGGCCTCCTCGGGGCTAATCCTAACCCTAGGTCGGCCCCCAAGGGGCTCCTCCCAAGAGGTCTGGCACCGCAATGCCAGAGATTGGGGACCCCCGCCCCAGCGCTGGACTCACCCTCCGCCACACCGCCACCCGGGCCTTTATTGGCGCCGCTGCTCATTCAGGGCGGGAGAATGTGCAGGGCACACCGAGCCCCTGGCGCATTTCGAAGGCCCCCACGCCAAACTCTTGGGCCCCCGCTCCCACTCCTCAACGCCCTCAGCTCGGCCTGCCCCTCCGCTCGCTGCACATCCAGCAGATCGGGCTTGCCGGCCTCCTGGGGGCTAACCCTAACTCTAGGTGGGCTCCTTAGGGGCCCCTCGCAAGGGGCCTGGTGCCCCAACGCCTGGGATTGGGGACCCGAGACCCAGCGCTGGACTCACCCTCCGCCCCACCGCCACCCGGGCCGTTATTGGCGCCGCCTGTCATCAGGGCGGCAGAACAGGCAGGGCCCTCCGAGCCCCCTTCCACATTCGATGGCCCCCCGCCCCAAGGCGCTTGGGCCCACGTTGCCACTAGTCAGCGCCCTCACCTCAACCCGCCCCTCCGCTGGAAACACAGCAAGCAGATTGCACCTGCCGGCCGCATGGGGGCTAACGTGAACCCTAGGTTGGTCCCCGATGGGACCCTCCCAAGGGGCTTGGCAACCCAACGCCGGGGATTGGGAACCACTGAACCCCAGCGGTGGAATCACCCTGCAGGCCCCCGCCACTCCGGCCGCTAGGGGCGCCGCCGTTCATTCAAGCGGGAGAGGGAGCAGGGCCCTCCTAGACCCTGATGACCTTCGAAGGCCCCTGCGCCAAAATGGTTGGGCCCTTGCTCCCACTCCTCAGCGCCCTCAGCTCGGCCTACCCCTCTGATTGCCGCACATCCAGCAGGTCGGGCTTGCCGGCCTCCCGGGGGCTAACACTAACTCTAGGTGAGTTCCTGAGGGGCCCCACCCAAGGGCCCGGCGCCGCAGCGGCGGAGGTTGGGGACCAGAGACCCAGCGCCGGACTCACCCTGCAGCCCCCCGCCACCTGGGCCTCTAGGGGGCCCACCGGTCATACAGGGCGGGAGAACGGGCAGGGCACTCTGAGCTCCCGGCTACCTTCGAAGGACCCCTCGCCAAATGTTTGGCCCCAGGCTTCCGCTCGCCGGCGCCCTCATTCGGCCCGCCCCTCCACTCGCTGCACAGCGTTCATTTCGGGCCTGCCGGCATCCTGCTTGCTAACCCTGACCCTAGGTAGTCCCCGAGAGGCCCCAGACAAGGGGCCTGGGGCTGCAACACTGGGGATTGGGGACCCCCGAGCCCCAGGGCCAGACTAACACTGCTGCCCCTCCACCACCTGGGCACTAGGGGCGCTGCCGCTCATTCCCGGCGGGAGAACGGGCAGGGCCCTCCGGCACCCGCCGACCTTCGATGGCCCCCCCCGCCCCAAAGCGCTTGGGCCCACGTTCCCTCTAGTCAGCGCCCTCACCTCAACCTGCCCCACCGCTCCAAACACAGCAGGCGGATTGGACCTGCCGGCCTCCTGGGGGCTAACCCTAACCCCAGGTCAGTCCCCGAGGGTCCCCTCCGAAGGGGCCTTGTGCAGCCACGCCCGGGATCCTGGACGTCCTAGCCCCAGGGCCGGACACACCCTGAAGCCCCCGCCACCAGGGCCGCTAGGGGCGCCGCCGGTCATTCAGGCGGGAGAACGGGCAGGGCCCTACTAGCCCCTGAGGCTCTTCGAAGGCCCCCACGCCAAAACCTGTGGGCCCACGGTCCCGCTTGCCAGCTCCGTCCCCTCGGCCCGCCCCTCCGCGCGCCACACAGCCAGGGGATTGGGCCTGACGGCCTCCTGGGGGCTCACGCAAACCCTAGGTGGGTCCCCAAGGGGACCATCCCAAGGGGTTTGGCGCCCCAACGCCGGGAATTGGGAACCTCCAAACCCTAGCGCTGGACTCACCCTGCAGCCCCACGCCACCAGGGCCACTAGGAGCGCTGCCGGTCATTAAGGGGGGGAGAACGGGTAAGGCCCTTCGAATTCCCGGGGAGCTTCGAAGGCCCCTGCGCCTAAACACTTGGGCCCACGCTCCGCTCTCCAGCGCCCTCCCCTCCGGCCGCCCCCTCCCCGCTCGCCACACCGCCCCTGGATCCTGCCTGCCGGCCTCCTGGGGGCTAATCCTAACCCTTGTTCGGCTCCCGAGGGGCCACTCCCAAGGGGCCTGGCACCGCAACGCCGGGGATTGGGACCCCCGAGCCCCAGCGCTGGACTCACCCTCTGCCCCACCGCCACCCAGGCCGTTATTGGCGCCGCCGGTCATTCAGAGTGGGAGAACGTGCAGGCACTCCGAGCCCCTGATGACTTTCGAAGGCCCCCCACGCCAAAACGCTTGGGCCCACGTTCCCACTCTTCAGCGCCCTCAGCTCGGCCTGCCCCTCCGTTCGCCGCACCTCCAGCAGATCGGGCTTGCGGGAGTCCTGGGGGCTAACCCTAACTCTAGGTGGGCTCCTGAGGGGCCCCACCCAAGGGGCCTGGTGCCCCAACGCCGGGGATTGAGGACCCGAGACCAAGCGCCGGACTTTACCCGCAGCCCCCCGCCACCTGGGCCGCTAGGGGGCCCGCCGGTCATTCAGGGCGTGAGAACGGGCAGGGCCCTCTGTGCCCCAGGCAACCTTCGAAGGCCCCCCCACGCCAAAACGGTTGGGCCTACGCTCCCACTCCTCAGAGCCCTCAGCTCGGCCTACCCCTCTGCTCGCCGCACATCCAGCAGGTCGGGCTTGCCGGCCTCCCGGGGGCTAACACTAACTCTAGGTGGGCTCCTGAGGGGCCCCACACAAGGTGCCTGGCGCCACAGCGGCGGAGGTTGGGGACCCGAGACCCAGCGCCGGACTCACCCTGCAGCCCCCCGCCACCTGGGCCTCTAGGGGGCCCACCGGTCCTACGGGGCGGGAGAAGGGGCAGGGCCCTCCTAGCCCCTGAGGATCTTCGAAGTCCCCCACGCCAAAACCTGTGGGCCCACGGTCCCGCTCGCCAGCTCCGTCCCCTCGGCCCGCCCCACCGCGTGCCACACAGCCAGGGGATTGGGCCTGACGGGCTCCTGGGGGCTAACCCTAACCCTTGTTGGTCCCCGAGGGGCCCCTCCCAAGGGGCCTTGCGCTGCCACGCCCGGGATCCTGGACGTCCTAGCCCCAGGGCCGGACACACCCTGAAGCCCCCGCCACCAGGGCCGCTAGGGGCGCCGCCGGTCATTCAGGCGGGAGAAGGGGCAGGGCCCTCCTAGCCCCTGAGGATCTTCGAAGGCCCCCACGCCAAAACCTGTGGGCCCATGGTCCCGCTCGCCAGCTCTGTCCACTCGGCCCGCCCCACCGCGCGCCACACAGCTAGGGGATTGGGCCTGACGGCCTCCTGGGGGCTAACGCAAACCCTAGGTGGGTCCCCGAGGGGCCCATCCCAAGGATCTTGGCACCCCAACGCTGGGGATTGGGAACCTCCAAACCCCAGCGCTGGACTCACCCTGCAGCCCCCCGCCAACCGGGCCGCTAGGGGCGCTGCCGGTCATTCAGGGGGGGAGAACAGGTAGGGCCCTCTGAGCCCCCGGGGAGCTTCGAAGGCCCCCTGCGCCAAAACACTTGGGCCCCCGCTCCGCTCTCCAGCGCCCTCCCCTCGGCCCGCCCCCCGGCTCGCCACACCGCCGGTGGATCCTGCCTGCCGGCGTCCTGGGGGCTAATCCTAACCCTAGGTGGGCCCCCGAGGGGCCCCTCCCAAGGGTCCTGGCACCGCAACTCCGGGCATTGGGGACCCCCGAGCCCCAGGGCAAGACTAACACTGCTGCCCCTCCACCACCTGGGCCACTAGGGGCGCTGCCGCTCATTCAGGGCTGGAGAAAGGGCAGGGCCCTCTGAGCCCCCGCCGACCTTCGATGGCCCCCTGCCCCAAAGCGCTTGGGCCCATGTTCCCACTAGTCAGCGCCCTCACCTCAACCGGCCCCTCCGCTCGAAAGACAGCAGGCGGATCGGACCTGCCGGCCACCTGGGGGTAACCTTAACCCTAGGGCTGTCCCGGAGGGGCCCCTCCCAAGGGGTCTTGCGCGGCCATGCCGGGGATCCTGGACGTCCTAGCCCCAGGGCCGGACTCACCCTGCAGCCCCCTGGCACCCGGGCTGCTAGGGGCGCCGCCGGTTATTCAGGCGGGAGAAGGGGCAGGGCCCTCGGAGCCCCCGACCTCCTTAGAAGGCCCCGCGCCAAAACCTGTGGGCCCACGGTCCCGCTCGCCAGCTCCCTCCCCTCGGTCCGCCCCACCGCGAGCCACACAGCCAGGGGATTGGGCCTGAAGGCCTCCTGGGGGCTAACCCAAACCCTAGGTGGGTCCCCGAGGGGCCCATCCCAAGGGGCTTGGTGCCCCAATGCCGGGGATTGGGAACCTCCAAACCCCAGCGCTGGACTCACCCTGCAGCCCCCCGCCACCCGGGCCGCTTCAGCCGCCGCCGATCATTCAGGCGGGGAGAACGGGTAGGGCCCTCTGAGCCCCTGGGGAGCTTCGAAGGCCCCCTGCGCCAAAACACTTGGGGCCACGCTCCGCTCTCCAGCGCCCTCTCCTCCGGCCGCCCACCCCCCCCCCCGCTCGCCACACCGCCCGTGGATCCTTCCTGCCGGCCTCCTGGGGGCTAATTCTAACCTTTGTTCGGCCCCGAAGGGCCACTCCCAAGGGGCCTAGCACCGCAACGCCGGGGATTGGGACTCCCGAGCCCCAGCGCTGGACTCACCCTTTGCCCCACCGCCACCCAGGCCATTATTGGCGCTGCCTATCATTCAGAGCGGGAGAACGTGCAGGGCACTCCGAGCCCCTGACAACTTTTGAAGGCCCCCCCGCGCCAAAACGCTTGGGCCCACGCTCCCAGTCCTCAGCGCCCTCAGCTCGGCCTGCCCCTCTGCTCGCCGCACATCCAGCAGATCGGGCTTGCGGGACTCCTGGGGGCTAACCCGAACTCTAGGTGGGTTCCTGAGGGGCCCCACCCAAGGGGCCTGGCGCCCCAACGCCGGGGATTGGGGACCCGAGACCGAGCGCTGGACTTTACCCGCAGCCCCCAGGCACCTGGGCCGCAGGGGCGCTGCCGGTCATTTAGGCGGGAGAAGGGGCAGGGCCCTCCGAACCCCCGCCGACCTTCGATGGCCCCCCTCCCCAAAGGGCTTGGGCCCACGTTCCCACTAGTCAGCGCCCTCACCTCAACCTGTCGCTCCGCTCAAAAAACAGCAGGCGAATCAGACCTGCCGGCCTCCTGGGGGCTAACCCTAACCCTAGGTCGGTCCCCGAGGGGCCCCTCCCAAGGGGCCTGGAGAGGCACGCCGGGGATCCTGTACCTCCTAGCCACAGGGCCCGACACACCCTGCAGCCCCCGCCACAGGGGCCGCTAGGGGCGCCGCCGGTCATTCAGGCGGGAAAAGGGGCAGGGCCCTCCTAGCCCCTAAGGATCGTCGAAGGCCCCCACGCCAAAACCTGTGGTCCCAAGGTCCCGCTCGCCAGCTCCGTCCCCTCGGCCCGCCCCACCGCGCGCCACACAGCCAGGGGATTGGGCCTGACGGCCTCCTGGGGGCTAACGCAATCCCAGGTGGGTCCCTGAGGGGCCCATCCCAAGGGGCTTGGCGCCCCAACGCTGGGGATTGGGAACCTCCAAACCCCAGCGCTGGAATCACCCTGCAGCCCCCTGCCACCCGGGCCGCTAGGGGCGCCGCCGGTCATTCAGGGGGGAATGGGTAGGGCCCTCCGAGCCCCCGGCGAGCTTCCAAGGCCCCCGCGCCAAAACACTTGGGCCCAAGCTCCGCTCTCCAGCGCCCTCCCCTCCGGCTCCCCCCTCCCCCCCCCCCCCGCTAGCCACACCGCCGGTGGATCTTACCTGCCGGCCCCCTGGGGGCTAATCCTAACCCTAGTTCGGCCTCCAAGGGGCCCCTCCCAAGGGGCCTGGCACTGCAACGCGGGGGATTGGGACCCCCGAGCCCCAGCGCTGGACTCACCCTCCGCCCCACCGCCACCCAGGCCGTTATTGGCGCCGCGGGTCATTCAGAGCGGGAGAACGTGCAGGGCATTCCGAGCCCCTGACGACTTTGGAAGGCCCCCCGCGCCAAAACGCTTGGGCCCACGCTCCCACTCCTCAGCCCCCTCAGCTCAGCCTGCCCCTCCGCTCGCGGCACATCCAGCAGATAGGGCTTGCCAGCCTCCTGGGGGCTAACCCTAACTCTAGGTGGGCTCCTGAGGGGCACCTCCCCAGGGGCCTGGCGCCCCAACGCAGGGGATTGGGGACCGGAGACCCAGCGCCGGACTCACCCTGCAGCCCCCCGCCACCTGGGTCGCTAGGGAGCCCGCCGGTCATTCAGGGCGTGAGAACGGGCAGGGCCCTCTGTGCCCCAGGTAACTTTCGAAGGCCCCCCCCGCTCCAAAATGTTTGGGCCAAGGCTCCACCTCGCCAGCGCCCTCACTCCGCCCGCCCCTCCACTCGCTGCACTGCAGGCATTTCGGGCCTGCCGGCATCCTTCTTGCTAACCCTAACCCTAGGTCGGTCCCCGAGAGGCCCCTGACAAGGGGCCTGGGGCCGCAATGCTGGAGATTGGGGACCCCCGAGCCCCAGGGCAAGACTAACACTGCTGCCGTCCACCACCTGGGCCACTAGGGGCGCTGTCTCTCATTCAGGCCTGGAGAAGGGGCAGGGCCCTCCGAGCCCCCGCGGACCTTCGATGGCCCCCCGCCCCAAAGCGCTTGGGCCCACGTTCCCACTAGTCAGCGCCCTCACCTCAACCCGCCACTCCGCTCGAAACACAGCAGCCGGATCGGACCTGCCGGCCTCCTGGGGGCTAACCCTAACCCTAGGTCGGTTCCCGAGGGGCCCCTCCCAAGGGGCCATGCGCCGCCATGCCCGGGATCCTGGACGTCCTACCCCAGGGCCGGACTCACCCTGCAGCCACCCGCCACCCGGGCCGCTAGGAGCGCTGCCGGTCATTCAGGCGGTAGAAGGGCCAGGGTCCTACAAGCCCCTGACGACCTTCAAAGGCCGCCCCAGCGCCAAAACCTGTGGGCCCACGGTCCCGCTCACCAGCTCCCTCCCCAGGCCCGAAGGAACGCGCGCTACACAGCCAGGGGATTGGGCCTGATGGCCTCCTGGGGGCTAAGCCTAACCCAAGGTGGGTCCCCGAGGGGCCCATCCCAAGGCGCTTGGCGCCCCAACGCCAGGGATTGGGGACCCGAGACCCAGCACCGGATTCACCCTGCAGCCCCCCACCCCCGGGGCCGCTAGGGGGCCCGCCGGTTAATCAGGGGGGGAGAACGGGCAGGGCACTCTGAGCCCCCAGCGACCTTCGAAGGCCCCCTGCGCCAAAATGTTTGGGCCCAGGCTTCTGCTCGCCAGCGCCCTCACTCCGTCCGCCCCTCCACTCACAGCACAGCCGGCATTTCGGGCCTGCCGGCATCCTGCTTGCTAACCCTAACCCTAGGTCAGTCCCCGAGAGGCCCATTACAAGGGGCCTGGGGCTGCAACGCTGGGGATTGGGGACTCCTGAGCCCCAGGACCAAACTAACACTGCTTTCCTCCACCACCTGGGCCACTAGGGGCACTGCCGCTCATTCAGGGCAGGAGAACATACAGGGCCCTCCCAGCCCCCCGGACCCTCGATGCACCTGCTCCCCAAGCGCTTGGACCCACGTTGCCACTAGTCAGCGCCCTCACCTCAACCCGCCCCTCCGCTCGAAACACAGCAGGCGGATCGGACTACCATACTCCTGGAGGCTAATCCTAACCCTAGGTCGGTCCCCGAAGGGCCCATCTCAAGGGGCTTGGCGCCCCAACGCTGGGGATTGGGACCCTCCGAACCCCAGCGCTGGACTCACCCTGCAGCCCCCCGCCACCCGGGCCGCTAGGGGCGCCGCCAGTCATTCAGGCTCGAGAACTGGTAGGGCCCTCCAAGCCCCTGGCGAGCTTCGTAGGCCGCCTGCGCCAAAACACTTGGGCCCACGCTCCCACTCACCAGCGCCCTCCCCTCGGCCCGCCCCCCCCCCTCGCCACACCGCCCATGGATCCTGCCTGCCGGCCTCCTCGGGGCTAATCCTAACCCTAGGTCGGCCCCCAAGGGGCTCCTCCCAAGAGGTCTGGCACCGCAATGCCAGAGATTGGGGACCCCCGCCCCAGCGCTGGACTCACCCTCCGCCACACCGCCACCCGGGCCTTTATTGGCGCCGCTGCTCATTCAGGGCGGGAGAATGTGCAGGGCACACCGAGCCCCTGGCGCATTTCGAAGGCCCCCACGCCAAACTCTTGGGCCCCCGCTCCCACTCCTCAACGCCCTCAGCTCGGCCTGCCCCTCCGCTCGCTGCACATCCAGCAGATCGGGCTTGCCGGCCTCCTGGGGGCTAACCCTAACTCTAGGTGGGCTCCTTAGGGGCCCCTCGCAAGGGGCCTGGTGCCCCAACGCCTGGGATTGGGGACCCGAGACCCAGCGCTGGACTCACCCTCCGCCCCACCGCCACCCGGGCCGTTATTGGCGCCGCCTGTCATCAGGGCGGCAGAACAGGCAGGGCCCTCCGAGCCCCCTTCCACATTCGATGGCCCCCCGCCCCAAGGCGCTTGGGCCCACGTTGCCACTAGTCAGCGCCCTCACCTCAACCCGCCCCTCCGCTGGAAACACAGCAAGCAGATTGCACCTGCCGGCCGCATGGGGGCTAACGTGAACCCTAGGTTGGTCCCCGATGGGACCCTCCCAAGGGGCTTGGCAACCCAACGCCGGGGATTGGGAACCACTGAACCCCAGCGGTGGAATCACCCTGCAGGCCCCCGCCACTCCGGCCGCTAGGGGCGCCGCCGTTCATTCAAGCGGGAGAGGGAGCAGGGCCCTCCTAGACCCTGATGACCTTCGAAGGCCCCTGCGCCAAAATGGTTGGGCCCTTGCTCCCACTCCTCAGCGCCCTCAGCTCGGCCTACCCCTCTGATCGCCGCACATCCAGCAGGTCGGGCTTGCCGGCCTCCCGGGGGCTAACACTAACTCTAGGTGAGTTCCTGAGGGGCCCCACCCAAGGGCCCGGCGCCGCAGCGGCGGAGGTTGGGGACCAGAGACCCAGCGCCGGACTCACCCTGCAGCCCCCCGCCACCTGGGCCTCTAGGGGGCCCACCGGTCATACAGGGCGGGAGAACGGGCAGGGCACTCTGAGCTCCCGGCTACCTTCGAAGGACCCCTCGCCAAATGTTTGGCCCCAGGCTTCCGCTCGCCGGCGCCCTCATTCGGCCCGCCCCTCCACTCGCTGCACAGCGTTCATTTCGGGCCTGCCGGCATCCTGCTTGCTAACCCTGACCCTAGGTAGTCCCCGAGAGGCCCCAGACAAGGGGCCTGGGGCTGCAACACTGGGGATTGGGGACCCCCGAGCCCCAGGGCCAGACTAACACTGCTGCCCCTCCACCACCTGGGCACTAGGGGCGCTGCCGCTCATTCCCGGCGGGAGAACGGGCAGGGCCCTCCGGCACCCGCCGACCTTCGATGGCCCCCCCCGCCCCAAAGCGCTTGGGCCCACGTTCCCTCTAGTCAGCGCCCTCACCTCAACCTGCCCCACCGCTCCAAACACAGCAGGCGGATTGGACCTGCCGGCCTCCTGGGAGCTAACCCTAACCCCAGGTCAGTCCCCGAGGGTCCCCTCCGAAGGGGCCTTGTGCAGCCACGCCCGGGATCCTGGACGTCCTAGCCCCAGGGCCGGACACACCCTGAAGCCCCCGCCACCAGGGCCGCTAGGGGCGCCGCCGGTCATTCAGGCGGGAGAACGGGCAGGGCCCTACTAGCCCCTGAGGCTCTTCGAAGGCCCCCACGCCAAAACCTGTGGGCCCACGGTCCCGCTTGCCAGCTCCGTCCCCTCGGCCCGCCCCTCCGCGCGCCACACAGCCAGGGGATTGGGCCTGACGGCCTCCTGGGGGCTCACGCAAACCCTAGGTGGGTCCCCAAGGGGACCATCCCAAGGGGTTTGGCGCCCCAACGCCGGGAATTGGGAACCTCCAAACCCTAGCGCTGGACTCACCCTGCAGCCCCACGCCACCAGGGCCACTAGGAGCGCTGCCGGTCATTAAGGGGGGGAGAACGGGTAAGGCCCTTCGAATTCCCGGGGAGCTTCGAAGGCCCCTGCGCCTAAACACTTGGGCCCACGCTCCGCTCTCCAGCGCCCTCCCCTCCGGCCGCCCCCTCCCCGCTCGCCACACCGCCCCTGGATCCTGCCTGCCGGCCTCCTGGGGGCTAATCCTAACCCTTGTTCGGCTCCCGAGGGGCCACTCCCAAGGGGCCTGGCACCGCAACGCCGGGGATTGGGACCCCCGAGCCCCAGCGCTGGACTCACCCTCTGCCCCACCGCCACCCAGGCCGTTATTGGCGCCGCCGGTCATTCAGAGTGGGAGAACGTGCAGGCACTCCGAGCCCCTGATGACTTTCGAAGGCCCCCCGCGCCAAAACGCTTGGGCCCACGTTCCCACTCTTCAGCGCCCTCAGCTCGGCCTGCCCCTCCGTTCGCCGCACCTCCAGCAGATCGGGCTTGCGGGAGTCCTGGGGGCTAACCCTAACTCTAGGTGGGCTCCTGAGGGGCCCCACCCAAGGGGCCTGGTGCCCCAACGCCGGGGATTGAGGACCCGAGACCAAGCGCCGGACTTTACCCGCAGCCCCCCGCCACCTGGGCCGCTAGGGGGCCCGCCGGTCATTCAGGGCGTGAGAACGGGCAGGGCCCTCTGTGCCCCAGGCAACCTTCGAAGGCCCCCCCACGCCAAAACGGTTGGGCCTACGCTCCCACTCCTCAGAGCCCTCAGCTCGGCCTACCCCTCTGCTCGCCGCACATCCAGCAGGTCGGGCTTGCCGGCCTCCCGGGGGCTAACACTAACTCTAGGTGGGCTCCTGAGGGGCCCCACACAAGGTGCCTGGCGCCACAGCGGCGGAGGTTGGGGACCCGAGACCCAGCGCCGGACTCACCCTGCAGCCCCCCGCCACCTGGGCCTCTAGGGGGCCCACCGGTCCTACGGGGCGGGAGAAGGGGCAGGGCCCTCCTAGCCCCTGAGGATCTTCGAAGTCCCCCACGCCAAAACCTGTGGGCCCACGGTCCCGCTCGCCAGCTCCGTCCCCTCGGCCCGCCCCACCGCGTGCCACACAGCCAGGGGATTGGGCCTGACGGGCTCCTGGGGGCTAACCCTAACCCTTGTTGGTCCCCGAGGGGCCCCTCCCAAGGGGCCTTGCGCTGCCACGCCCGGGATCCTGGACGTCCTAGCCCCAGGGCCGGACACACCCTGAAGCCCCCGCCACCAGGGCCGCTAGGGGCGCCGCCGGTCATTCAGGCGGGAGAAGGGGCAGGGCCCTCCTAGCCCCTGAGGATCTTCGAAGGCCCCCACGCCAAAACCTGTGGGCCCATGGTCCCGCTCGCCAGCTCTGTCCACTCGGCCCGCCCCACCGCGCGCCACACAGCTAGGGGATTGGGCCTGACGGCCTCCTGGGGGCTAACGCAAACCCTAGGTGGGTCCCCGAGGGGCCCATCCCAAGGATCTTGGCACCCCAACGCTGGGGATTGGGAACCTCCAAACCCCAGCGCTGGACTCACCCTGCAGCCCCCCACCAACCGGGCCGCTAGGGGCGCTGCCGGTCATTCAGGGGGGGAGAACAGGTAGGGCCCTCTGAGCCCCCGGGGAGCTTCGAAGGCCCCCTGCGCCAAAACACTTGGGCCCACGCTCCGCTCTCCAGCGCCCTCCCCTCGGCCCGCCCCCCGGCTCGCCACACCGCCGGTGGATCCTGCCTGCCGGCGTCCTGGGGGCTAATCCTAACCCTAGGTGGGCCCCCGAGGGGCCCCTCCCAAGGGTCCTGGCACCGCAACTCCGGGCATTGGGGACCCCCGAGCCCCAGGGCAAGACTAACACTGCTGCCCCTCCACCACCTGGGCCACTAGGGGCGCTGCCGCTCATTCAGGGCTGGAGAAAGGGCAGGGCCCTCTGAGCCCCCGCCGACCTTCGATGGCCCCCTGCCCCAAAGCGCTTGGGCCCATGTTCCCACTAGTCAGCGCCCTCACCTCAACCGGCCCCTCCGCTCGAAAGACAGCAGGCGGATCGGACCTGCCGGCCACCTGGGGGTAACCTTAACCCTAGGGCTGTCCCGGAGGGGCCCCTCCCAAGGGGTCTTGCGCGGCCATGCCGGGGATCCTGGACGTCCTAGCCCCAGGGCCGGACTCACCCTGCAGCCCCCTGGCACCCGGGCTGCTAGGGGCGCCGCCGGTTATTCAGGCGGGAGAAGGGGCAGGGCCCTCGGAGCCCCCGACCTCCTTAGAAGGCCCCGCGCCAAAACCTGTGGGCCCACGGTCCCGCTCGCCAGCTCCCTCCCCTCGGTCCGCCCCACCGCGAGCCACACAGCCAGGGGATTGGGCCTGAAGGCCTCCTGGGGGCTAACCCAAACCCTAGGTGGGTCCCCGAGGGGCCCATCCCAAGGGGCTTGGTGCCCCAATGCCGGGGATTGGGAACCTCCAAACCCCAGCGCTGGACTCACCCTGCAGCCCCCCGCCACCCGGGCCGCTTCAGCCGCCGCCGATCATTCAGGCGGGGAGAACGGGTAGGGCCCTCTGAGCCCCTGGGGAGCTTCGAAGGCCCCCTGCGCCAAAACACTTGGGGCCACGCTCCGCTCTCCAGCGCCCGCTCCTCCGGCCGCCCACCCCCCCCCCCGCTCGCCACACCGCCCGTGGATCCTTCCTGCCGGCCTCCTGGGGGCTAATTCTAACCTTTGTTCGGCCCCGAAGGGCCACTCCCAAGGGGCCTAGCACCGCAACGCCGGGGATTGGGACTCCCGAGCCCCAGCGCTGGACTCACCCTTTGCCCCACCGCCACCCAGGCCATTATTGGCGCTGCCTATCATTCAGAGCGGGAGAACGTGCAGGGCACTCCGAGCCCCTGACAACTTTTGAAGGCCCCCCCGCGCCAAAACGCTTGGGCCCACGCTCCCAGTCCTCAGCGCCCTCAGCTCGGCCTGCCCCTCTGCTCGCCGCACATCCAGCAGATCGGGCTTGCGGGACTCCTGGGGGCTAACCCGAACTCTAGGTGGGTTCCTGAGGGGCCCCACCCAAGGGGCCTGGCGCCCCAACGCCGGGGATTGGGGACCCGAGACCGAGCGCTGGACTTTACCCGCAGCCCCCAGGCACCTGGGCCGCAGGGGCGCTGCCGGTCATTTAGGCGGGAGAAGGGGCAGGGCCCTCCGAACCCCCGCCGACCTTCGATGGCCCCCCTCCCCAAAGGGCTTGGGCCCACGTTCCCACTAGTCAGCGCCCTCACCTCAACCTGTCGCTCCGCTCAAAAAACAGCAGGCGAATCAGACCTGCCGGCCTCCTGGGGGCTAACCCTAACCCTAGGTCGGTCCCCGAGGGGCCCCTCCCAAGGGGCCTGGAGAGGCACGCCGGGGATCCTGTACCTCCTAGCCACAGGGCCCGACACACCCTGCAGCCCCCGCCACAGGGGCCGCTAGGGGCGCCGCCGGTCATTCAGGCGGGAAAAGGGGCAGGGCCCTCCTAGCCCCTAAGGATCGTCGAAGGCCCCCACGCCAAAACCTGTGGTCCCAAGGTCCCGCTCGCCAGCTCCGTCCCCTCGGCCCGCCCCACCGCGCGCCACACAGCCAGGGGATTGGGCCTGACGGCCTCCTGGGGGCTAACGCAATCCCAGGTGGGTCCCTGAGGGGCCCATCCCAAGGGGCTTGGCGCCCCAACGCTGGGGATTGGGAACCTCCAAACCCCAGCGCTGGAATCACCCTGCAGCCCCCTGCCACCCGGGCCGCTAGGGGCGCCGCCGGTCATTCAGGGGGGAATGGGTAGGGCCCTCCGAGCCCCCGGCGAGCTTCCAAGGCCCCCGCGCCAAAACACTTGGGCCCAAGCTCCGCTCTCCAGCGCCCTCCCCTCCGGCTCCCCCCTCCCCCCCCCCCCCCCCCGCTAGCCACACCGCCGGTGGATCTTACCTGCCGGCCCCCTGGGGGCTAATCCTAACCCTAGTTCGGCCTCCAAGGGGCCCCTCCCAAGGGGCCTGGCACTGCAACGCGGGGGATTGGGACCCCCGAGCCCCAGCGCTGGACTCACCCTCCGCCCCACCGCCACCCAGGCCGTTATTGGCGCCGCGGGTCATTCAGAGCGGGAGAACGTGCAGGGCATTCCGAGCCCCTGACGACTTTGGAAGGCCCCCCGCGCCAAAACGCTTGGGCCCACGCTCCCACTCCTCAGCCCCCTCAGCTCAGCCTGCCCCTCCGCTCGCGGCACATCCAGCAGATAGGGCTTGCCAGCCTCCTGGGGGCTAACCCTAACTCTAGGTGGGCTCCTGAGGGGCACCTCCCCAGGGGCCTGGCGCCCCAACGCAGGGGATTGGGGACCGGAGACCCAGCGCCGGACTCACCCTGCAGCCCCCCGCCACCTGGGTCGCTAGGGAGCCCGCCGGTCATTCAGGGCGTGAGAACGGGCAGGGCCCTCTGTGCCCCAGGTAACTTTCGAAGGCCCCCCCCGCTCCAAAATGTTTGGGCCAAGGCTCCACCTCGCCAGCGCCCTCACTCCGCCCGCCCCTCCACTCGCTGCACTGCAGGCATTTCGGGCCTGCCGGCATCCTTCTTGCTAACCCTAACCCTAGGTCGGTCCCCGAGAGGCCCCTGACAAGGGGCCTGGGGCCGCAATGCTGGAGATTGGGGACCCCCGAGCCCCAGGGCAAGACTAACACTGCTGCCGTCCACCACCTGGGCCACTAGGGGCGCTGTCTCTCATTCAGGCCTGGAGAAGGGGCAGGGCCCTCCGAGCCCCCGCGGACCTTCGATGGCCCCCCGCCCCAAAGCGCTTGGGCCCACGTTCCCACTAGTCAGCGCCCTCACCTCAACCCGCCACTCCGCTCGAAACACAGCAGCCGGATCGGACCTGCCGGCCTCCTGGGGGCTAACCCTAACCCTAGGTCGGTTCCCGAGGGGCCCCTCCCAAGGGGCCATGCGCCGCCATGCCCGGGATCCTGGACGTCCTACCCCAGGGCCGGACTCACCCTGCAGCCACCCGCCACCCGGGCCGCTAGGAGCGCTGCCGGTCATTCAGGCGGTAGAAGGGCCAGGGTCCTACAAGCCCCTGACGACCTTCAAAGGCCGCCCCAGCGCCAAAACCTGTGGGCCCACGGTCCCGCTCACCAGCTCCCTCCCCAGGCCCGAAGGAACGCGCGCTACACAGCCAGGGGATTGGGCCTAATGGCCTCCTGGGGGCTAAGCCTAACCCAAGGTGGGTCCCCGAGGGGCCCATCCCAAGGCGCTTGGCGCCCCAACGCCAGGGATTGGGGACCCGAGACCCAGCACCGGATTCACCCTGCAGCCCCCCACCCCCGGGGCCGCTAGGGGGCCCGCCGGTTAATCAGGGGGGGAGAACGGGCAGGGCACTCTGAGCCCCCAGCGACCTTCGAAGGCCCCCTGCGCCAAAATGTTTGGGCCCAGGCTTCTGCTCGCCAGCGCCCTCACTCCGTCCGCCCCTCCACTCACAGCACAGCCGGCATTTCGGGCCTGCCGGCATCCTGCTTGCTAACCCTAACCCTAGGTCAGTCCCCGAGAGGCCCATTACAAGGGGCCTGGGGCTGCAACGCTGGGGATTGGGGACTCCTGAGCCCCAGGACCAAACTAACACTGCTTTCCTCCACCACCTGGGCCACTAGGGGCACTGCCGCTCATTCAGGGCAGGAGAACATACAGGGCCCTCCCAGCCCCCCGGACCCTCGATGCACCTGCTCCCCAAGCGCTTGGACCCACGTTGCCACTAGTCAGCGCCCTCACCTCAACCCGCCCCTCCGCTCGAAACACAGCAGGCGGATCGGACTACCATACTCCTGGAGGCTAATCCTAACCCTAGGTCGGTCCCCGAAGGGCCCATCTCAAGGGGCTTGGCGCCCCAACGCTGGGGATTGGGACCCTCCGAACCCCAGCGCTGGACTCACCCTGCAGCCCCCCGCCACCCGGGCCGCTAGGGGCGCCGCCAGTCATTCAGGCTCGAGAACTGGTAGGGCCCTCCAAGCCCCTGGCGAGCTTCGTAGGCCGCCTGCGCCAAAACACTTGGGCCCACGCTCCCACTCACCAGCGCCCTCCCCTCGGCCCGCCCCCCCCCCTCGCCACACCGCCCATGGATCCTGCCTGCCGGCCTCCTCGGGGCTAATCCTAACCCTAGGTCGGCCCCCAAGGGGCTCCTCCCAAGAGGTCTGGCACCGCAATGCCAGAGATTGGGGACCCCCGCCCCAGCGCTGGACTCACCCTCCGCCACACCGCCACCCGGGCCTTTATTGGCGCCGCTGCTCATTCAGGGCGGGAGAATGTGCAGGGCACACCGAGCCCCTGGCGCATTTCGAAGGCCCCCACGCCAAACTCTTGGGCCCCCGCTCCCACTCCTCAACGCCCTCAGCTCGGCCTGCCCCTCCGCTCGCTGCACATCCAGCAGATCGGGCTTGCCGGCCTCCTGGGGGCTAACCCTAACTCTAGGTGGGCTCCTTAGGGGCCCCTCGCAAGGGGCCTGGTGCCCCAACGCCTGGGATTGGGGACCCGAGACCCAGCGCTGGACTCACCCTCCGCCCCACCGCCACCCGGGCCGTTATTGGCGCCGCCTGTCATCAGGGCGGCAGAACAGGCAGGGCCCTCCGAGCCCCCTTCCACATTCGATGGCCCCCCGCCCCAAGGCGCTTGGGCCCACGTTGCCACTAGTCAGCGCCCTCACCTCAACCCGCCCCTCCGCTGGAAACACAGCAAGCAGATTGCACCTGCCGGCCGCATGGGGGCTAACGTGAACCCTAGGTTGGTCCCCGATGGGACCCTCCCAAGGGGCTTGGCAACCCAACGCCGGGGATTGGGAACCACTGAACCCCAGCGGTGGAATCACCCTGCAGGCCCCCGCCACTCCGGCCGCTAGGGGCGCCGCCGTTCATTCAAGCGGGAGAGGGAGCAGGGCCCTCCTAGACCCTGATGACCTTCGAAGGCCCCTGCGCCAAAATGGTTGGGCCCTTGCTCCCACTCCTCAGCGCCCTCAGCTCGGCCTACCCCTCTGATCGCCGCACATCCAGCAGGTCGGGCTTGCCGGCCTCCCGGGGGCTAACACTAACTCTAGGTGAGTTCCTGAGGGGCCCCACCCAAGGGCCCGGCGCCGCAGCGGCGGAGGTTGGGGACCAGAGACCCAGCGCCGGACTCACCCTGCAGCCCCCCGCCACCTGGGCCTCTAGGGGGCCCACCGGTCATACAGGGCGGGAGAACGGGCAGGGCACTCTGAGCTCCCGGCTACCTTCGAAGGACCCCTCGCCAAATGTTTGGCCCCAGGCTTCCGCTCGCCGGCGCCCTCATTCGGCCCGCCCCTCCACTCGCTGCACAGCGTTCATTTCGGGCCTGCCGGCATCCTGCTTGCTAACCCTGACCCTAGGTAGTCCCCGAGAGGCCCCAGACAAGGGGCCTGGGGCTGCAACACTGGGGATTGGGGACCCCCGAGCCCCAGGGCCAGACTAACACTGCTGCCCCTCCACCACCTGGGCACTAGGGGCGCTGCCGCTCATTCCCGGCGGGAGAACGGGCAGGGCCCTCCGGCACCCGCCGACCTTCGATGGCCCCCCCCGCCCCAAAGCGCTTGGGCCCACGTTCCCTCTAGTCAGCGCCCTCACCTCAACCTGCCCCACCGCTCCAAACACAGCAGGCGGATTGGACCTGCCGGCCTCCTGGGGGCTAACCCTAACCCCAGGTCAGTCCCCGAGGGTCCCCTCCGAAGGGGCCTTGTGCAGCCACGCCCGGGATCCTGGACGTCCTAGCCCCAGGGCCGGACACACCCTGAAGCCCCCGCCACCAGGGCCGCTAGGGGCGCCGCCGGTCATTCAGGCGGGAGAACGGGCAGGGCCCTACTAGCCCCTGAGGCTCTTCGAAGGCCCCCACGCCAAAACCTGTGGGCCCACGGTCCCGCTTGCCAGCTCCGTCCCCTCGGCCCGCCCCTCCGCGCGCCACACAGCCAGGGGATTGGGCCTGACGGCCTCCTGGGGGCTCACGCAAACCCTAGGTGGGTCCCCAAGGGGACCATCCCAAGGGGTTTGGCGCCCCAACGCCGGGAATTGGGAACCTCCAAACCCTAGCGCTGGACTCACCCTGCAGCCCCACGCCACCAGGGCCACTAGGAGCGCTGCCGGTCATTAAGGGGGGGAGAACGGGTAAGGCCCTTCGAATTCCCGGGGAGCTTCGAAGGCCCCTGCGCCTAAACACTTGGGCCCACGCTCCGCTCTCCAGCGCCCTCCCCTCCGGCCGCCCCCTCCCCGCTCGCCACACCGCCCCTGGATCCTGCCTGCCGGCCTCCTGGGGGCTAATCCTAACCCTTGTTCGGCTCCCGAGGGGCCACTCCCAAGGGGCCTGGCACCGCAACGCCGGGGATTGGGACCCCCGAGCCCCAGCGCTGGACTCACCCTCTGCCCCACCGCCACCCAGGCCGTTATTGGCGCCGCCGGTCATTCAGAGTGGGAGAACGTGCAGGCACTCCGAGCCCCTGATGACTTTCGAAGGCCCCCCGCGCCAAAACGCTTGGGCCCACGTTCCCACTCTTCAGCGCCCTCAGCTCGGCCTGCCCCTCCGTTCGCCGCACCTCCAGCAGATCGGGCTTGCGGGAGTCCTGGGGGCTAACCCTAACTCTAGGTGGGCTCCTGAGGGGCCCCACCCAAGGGGCCTGGTGCCCCAACGCCGGGGATTGAGGACCCGAGACCAAGCGCCGGACTTTACCCGCAGCCCCCCGCCACCTGGGCCGCTAGGGGGCCCGCCGGTCATTCAGGGCGTGAGAACGGGCAGGGCCCTCTGTGCCCCAGGCAACCTTCGAAGGCCCCCCCACGCCAAAACGGTTGGGCCTACGCTCCCACTCCTCAGAGCCCTCAGCTCGGCCTACCCCTCTGCTCGCCGCACATCCAGCAGGTCGGGCTTGCCGGCCTCCCGGGGGCTAACACTAACTCTAGGTGGGCTCCTGAGGGGCCCCACACAAGGTGCCTGGCGCCACAGCGGCGGAGGTTGGGGACCCGAGACCCAGCGCCGGACTCACCCTGCAGCCCCCCGCCACCTGGGCCTCTAGGGGGCCCACCGGTCCTACGGGGCGGGAGAAGGGGCAGGGCCCTCCTAGCCCCTGAGGATCTTCGAAGTCCCCCACGCCAAAACCTGTGGGCCCACGGTCCCGCTCGCCAGCTCCGTCCCCTCGGCCCGCCCCACCGCGTGCCACACAGCCAGGGGATTGGGCCTGACGGGCTCCTGGGGGCTAACCCTAACCCTTGTTGGTCCCCGAGGGGCCCCTCCCAAGGGGCCTTGCGCTGCCACGCCCGGGATCCTGGACGTCCTAGCCCCAGGGCCGGACACACCCTGAAGCCCCCGCCACCAGGGCCGCTAGGGGCGCCGCCGGTCATTCAGGCGGGAGAAGGGGCAGGGCCCTCCTAGCCCCTGAGGATCTTCGAAGGCCCCCACGCCAAAACCTGTGGGCCCATGGTCCCGCTCGCCAGCTCTGTCCACTCGGCCCGCCCCACCGCGCGCCACACAGCTAGGGGATTGGGCCTGACGGCCTCCTGGGGGCTAACGCAAACCCTAGGTGGGTCCCCGAGGGGCCCATCCCAAGGATCTTGGCACCCCAACGCTGGGGATTGGGAACCTCCAAACCCCAGCGCTGGACTCACCCTGCAGCCCCCCGCCAACCGGGCCGCTAGGGGCGCTGCCGGTCATTCAGGGGGGGAGAACAGGTAGGGCCCTCTGAGCCCCCGGGGAGCTTCGAAGGCCCCCTGCGCCAAAACACTTGGGCCCCCGCTCCGCTCTCCAGCGCCCTCCCCTCGGCCCGCCCCCCGGCTCGCCACACCGCCGGTGGATCCTGCCTGCCGGCGTCCTGGGGGCTAATCCTAACCCTAGGTGGGCCCCCGAGGGGCCCCTCCCAAGGGTCCTGGCACCGCAACTCCGGGCATTGGGGACCCCCGAGCCCCAGGGCAAGACTAACACTGCTGCCCCTCCACCACCTGGGCCACTAGGGGCGCTGCCGCTCATTCAGGGCTGGAGAAAGGGCAGGGCCCTCTGAGCCCCCGCCGACCTTCGATGGCCCCCTGCCCCAAAGCGCTTGGGCCCATGTTCCCACTAGTCAGCGCCCTCACCTCAACCGGCCCCTCCGCTCGAAAGACAGCAGGCGGATCGGACCTGCCGGCCACCTGGGGGTAACCTTAACCCTAGGGCTGTCCCGGAGGGGCCCCTCCCAAGGGGTCTTGCGCGGCCATGCCGGGGATCCTGGACGTCCTAGCCCCAGGGCCGGACTCACCCTGCAGCCCCCTGGCACCCGGGCTGCTAGGGGCGCCGCCGGTTATTCAGGCGGGAGAAGGGGCAGGGCCCTCGGAGCCCCCGACCTCCTTAGAAGGCCCCGCGCCAAAACCTGTGGGCCCACGGTCCCGCTCGCCAGCTCCCTCCCCTCGGTCCGCCCCACCGCGAGCCACACAGCCAGGGGATTGGGCCTGAAGGCCTCCTGGGGGCTAACCCAAACCCTAGGTGGGTCCCCGAGGGGCCCATCCCAAGGGGCTTGGTGCCCCAATGCCGGGGATTGGGAACCTCCAAACCCCAGCGCTGGACTCACCCTGCAGCCCCCCGCCACCCGGGCCGCTTCAGCCGCCGCCGATCATTCAGGCGGGGAGAACGGGTAGGGCCCTCTGAGCCCCTGGGGAGCTTCGAAGGCCCCCTGCGCCAAAACACTTGGGGCCACGCTCCGCTCTCCAGCGCCCGCTCCTCCGGCCGCCCACCCCCCCCCCCCGCTCGCCACACCGCCCGTGGATCCTTCCTGCCGGCCTCCTGGGGGCTAATTCTAACCTTTGTTCGGCCCCGAAGGGCCACTCCCAAGGGGCCTAGCACCGCAACGCCGGGGATTGGGACTCCCGAGCCCCAGCGCTGGACTCACCCTTTGCCCCACCGCCACCCAGGCCATTATTGGCGCTGCCTATCATTCAGAGCGGGAGAACGTGCAGGGCACTCCGAGCCCCTGACAACTTTTGAAGGCCCCCCCGCGCCAAAACGCTTGGGCCCACGCTCCCAGTCCTCAGCGCCCTCAGCTCGGCCTGCCCCTCTGCTCGCCGCACATCCAGCAGATCGGGCTTGCGGGACTCCTGGGGGCTAACCCGAACTCTAGGTGGGTTCCTGAGGGGCCCCACCCAAGGGGCCTGGCGCCCCAACGCCGGGGATTGGGGACCCGAGACCGAGCGCTGGACTTTACCCGCAGCCCCCAGGCACCTGGGCCGCAGGGGCGCTGCCGGTCATTTAGGCGGGAGAAGGGGCAGGGCCCTCCGAACCCCCGCCGACCTTCGATGGCCCCCCTCCCCAAAGGGCTTGGGCCCACGTTCCCACTAGTCAGCGCCCTCACCTCAACCTGTCGCTCCGCTCAAAAAACAGCAGGCGAATCAGACCTGCCGGCCTCCTGGGGGCTAACCCTAACCCTAGGTCGGTCCCCGAGGGGCCCCTCCCAAGGGGCCTGGAGAGGCACGCCGGGGATCCTGTACCTCCTAGCCACAGGGCCCGACACACCCTGCAGCCCCCGCCACAGGGGCCGCTAGGGGCGCCGCCGGTCATTCAGGCGGGAAAAGGGGCAGGGCCCTCCTAGCCCCTAAGGATCGTCGAAGGCCCCCACGCCAAAACCTGTGGTCCCAAGGTCCCGCTCGCCAGCTCCGTCCCCTCGGCCCGCCCCACCGCGCGCCACACAGCCAGGGGATTGGGCCTGACGGCCTCCTGGGGGCTAACGCAATCCCAGGTGGGTCCCTGAGGGGCCCATCCCAAGGGGCTTGGCGCCCCAACGCTGGGGATTGGGAACCTCCAAACCCCAGCGCTGGAATCACCCTGCAGCCCCCTGCCACCCGGGCCGCTAGGGGCGCCGCCGGTCATTCAGGGGGGAATGGGTAGGGCCCTCCGAGCCCCCGGCGAGCTTCCAAGGCCCCCGCGCCAAAACACTTGGGCCCAAGCTCCGCTCTCCAGCGCCCTCCCCTCCGGCTCCCCCCTCCCCCCCCCCCCCCCCGCTAGCCACACCGCCGGTGGATCTTACCTGCCGGCCCCCTGGGGGCTAATCCTAACCCTAGTTCGGCCTCCAAGGGGCCCCTCCCAAGGGGCCTGGCACTGCAACGCGGGGGATTGGGACCCCCGAGCCCCAGCGCTGGACTCACCCTCCGCCCCACCGCCACCCAGGCCGTTATTGGCGCCGCGGGTCATTCAGAGCGGGAGAACGTGCAGGGCATTCCGAGCCCCTGACGACTTTGGAAGGCCCCCCGCGCCAAAACGCTTGGGCCCACGCTCCCACTCCTCAGCCCCCTCAGCTCAGCCTGCCCCTCCGCTCGCGGCACATCCAGCAGATAGGGCTTGCCAGCCTCCTGGGGGCTAACCCTAACTCTAGGTGGGCTCCTGAGGGGCACCTCCCCAGGGGCCTGGCGCCCCAACGCAGGGGATTGGGGACCGGAGACCCAGCGCCGGACTCACCCTGCAGCCCCCCGCCACCTGGGTCGCTAGGGAGCCCGCCGGTCATTCAGGGCGTGAGAACGGGCAGGGCCCTCTGTGCCCCAGGTAACTTTCGAAGGCCCCCCCCGCTCCAAAATGTTTGGGCCAAGGCTCCACCTCGCCAGCGCCCTCACTCCGCCCGCCCCTCCACTCGCTGCACTGCAGGCATTTCGGGCCTGCCGGCATCCTTCTTGCTAACCCTAACCCTAGGTCGGTCCCCGAGAGGCCCCTGACAAGGGGCCTGGGGCCGCAATGCTGGAGATTGGGGACCCCCGAGCCCCAGGGCAAGACTAACACTGCTGCCGTCCACCACCTGGGCCACTAGGGGCGCTGTCTCTCATTCAGGCCTGGAGAAGGGGCAGGGCCCTCCGAGCCCCCGCGGACCTTCGATGGCCCCCCGCCCCAAAGCGCTTGGGCCCACGTTCCCACTAGTCAGCGCCCTCACCTCAACCCGCCACTCCGCTCGAAACACAGCAGCCGGATCGGACCTGCCGGCCTCCTGGGGGCTAACCCTAACCCTAGGTCGGTTCCCGAGGGGCCCCTCCCAAGGGGCCATGCGCCGCCATGCCCGGGATCCTGGACGTCCTACCCCAGGGCCGGACTCACCCTGCAGCCACCCGCCACCCGGGCCGCTAGGAGCGCTGCCGGTCATTCAGGCGGTAGAAGGGCCAGGGTCCTACAAGCCCCTGACGACCTTCAAAGGCCGCCCCAGCGCCAAAACCTGTGGGCCCACGGTCCCGCTCACCAGCTCCCTCCCCAGGCCCGAAGGAACGCGCGCTACACAGCCAGGGGATTGGGCCTAATGGCCTCCTGGGGGCTAAGCCTAACCCAAGGTGGGTCCCCGAGGGGCCCATCCCAAGGCGCTTGGCGCCCCAACGCCAGGGATTGGGGACCCGAGACCCAGCACCGGATTCACCCTGCAGCCCCCCACCCCCGGGGCCGCTAGGGGGCCCGCCGGTTAATCAGGGGGGGAGAACGGGCAGGGCACTCTGAGCCCCCAGCGACCTTCGAAGGCCCCCTGCGCCAAAATGTTTGGGCCCAGGCTTCTGCTCGCCAGCGCCCTCACTCCGTCCGCCCCTCCACTCACAGCACAGCCGGCATTTCGGGCCTGCCGGCATCCTGCTTGCTAACCCTAACCCTAGGTCAGTCCCCGAGAGGCCCATTACAAGGGGCCTGGGGCTGCAACGCTGGGGATTGGGGACTCCTGAGCCCCAGGACCAAACTAACACTGCTTTCCTCCACCACCTGGGCCACTAGGGGCACTGCCGCTCATTCAGGGCAGGAGAACATACAGGGCCCTCCCAGCCCCCCGGACCCTCGATGCACCTGCTCCCCAAGCGCTTGGACCCACGTTGCCACTAGTCAGCGCCCTCACCTCAACCCGCCCCTCCGCTCGAAACACAGCAGGCGGATCGGACTACCATACTCCTGGAGGCTAATCCTAACCCTAGGTCGGTCCCCGAAGGGCCCATCTCAAGGGGCTTGGCGCCCCAACGCTGGGGATTGGGACCCTCCGAACCCCAGCGCTGGACTCACCCTGCAGCCCCCCGCCACCCGGGCCGCTAGGGGCGCCGCCAGTCATTCAGGCTCGAGAACTGGTAGGGCCCTCCAAGCCCCTGGCGAGCTTCGTAGGCCGCCTGCGCCAAAACACTTGGGCCCACGCTCCCACTCACCAGCGCCCTCCCCTCGGCCCGCCCCCCCCCCCTCGCCACACCGCCCATGGATCCTGCCTGCCGGCCTCCTCGGGGCTAATCCTAACCCTAGGTCGGCCCCCAAGGGGCTCCTCCCAAGAGGTCTGGCACCGCAATGCCAGAGATTGGGGACCCCCGCCCCAGCGCTGGACTCACCCTCCGCCACACCGCCACCCGGGCCTTTATTGGCGCCGCTGCTCATTCAGGGCGGGAGAATGTGCAGGGCACACCGAGCCCCTGGCGCATTTCGAAGGCCCCCACGCCAAACTCTTGGGCCCCCGCTCCCACTCCTCAACGCCCTCAGCTCGGCCTGCCCCTCCGCTCGCTGCACATCCAGCAGATCGGGCTTGCCGGCCTCCTGGGGGCTAACCCTAACTCTAGGTGGGCTCCTTAGGGGCCCCTCGCAAGGGGCCTGGTGCCCCAACGCCTGGGATTGGGGACCCGAGACCCAGCGCTGGACTCACCCTCCGCCCCACCGCCACCCGGGCCGTTATTGGCGCCGCCTGTCATCAGGGCGGCAGAACAGGCAGGGCCCTCCGAGCCCCCTTCCACATTCGATGGCCCCCCGCCCCAAGGCGCTTGGGCCCACGTTGCCACTAGTCAGCGCCCTCACCTCAACCCGCCCCTCCGCTGGAAACACAGCAAGCAGATTGCACCTGCCGGCCGCATGGGGGCTAACGTGAACCCTAGGTTGGTCCCCGATGGGACCCTCCCAAGGGGCTTGGCAACCCAACGCCGGGGATTGGGAACCACTGAACCCCAGCGGTGGAATCACCCTGCAGGCCCCCGCCACTCCGGCCGCTAGGGGCGCCGCCGTTCATTCAAGCGGGAGAGGGAGCAGGGCCCTCCTAGACCCTGATGACCTTCGAAGGCCCCTGCGCCAAAATGGTTGGGCCCTTGCTCCCACTCCTCAGCGCCCTCAGCTCGGCCTACCCCTCTGATCGCCGCACATCCAGCAGGTCGGGCTTGCCGGCCTCCCGGGGGCTAACACTAACTCTAGGTGAGTTCCTGAGGGGCCCCACCCAAGGGCCCGGCGCCGCAGCGGCGGAGGTTGGGGACCAGAGACCCAGCGCCGGACTCACCCTGCAGCCCCCCGCCACCTGGGCCTCTAGGGGGCCCACCGGTCATACAGGGCGGGAGAACGGGCAGGGCACTCTGAGCTCCCGGCTACCTTCGAAGGACCCCTCGCCAAATGTTTGGCCCCAGGCTTCCGCTCGCCGGCGCCCTCATTCGGCCCGCCCCTCCACTCGCTGCACAGCGTTCATTTCGGGCCTGCCGGCATCCTGCTTGCTAACCCTGACCCTAGGTAGTCCCCGAGAGGCCCCAGACAAGGGGCCTGGGGCTGCAACACTGGGGATTGGGGACCCCCGAGCCCCAGGGCCAGACTAACACTGCTGCCCCTCCACCACCTGGGCACTAGGGGCGCTGCCGCTCATTCCCGGCGGGAGAACGGGCAGGGCCCTCCGGCACCCGCCGACCTTCGATGGCCCCCCCCGCCCCAAAGCGCTTGGGCCCACGTTCCCTCTAGTCAGCGCCCTCACCTCAACCTGCCCCACCGCTCCAAACACAGCAGGCGGATTGGACCTGCCGGCCTCCTGGGGGCTAACCCTAACCCCAGGTCAGTCCCCGAGGGTCCCCTCCGAAGGGGCCTTGTGCAGCCACGCCCGGGATCCTGGACGTCCTAGCCCCAGGGCCGGACACACCCTGAAGCCCCCGCCACCAGGGCCGCTAGGGGCGCCGCCGGTCATTCAGGCGGGAGAACGGGCAGGGCCCTACTAGCCCCTGAGGCTCTTCGAAGGCCCCCACGCCAAAACCTGTGGGCCCACGGTCCCGCTTGCCAGCTCCGTCCCCTCGGCCCGCCCCTCCGTGCGCCACACAGCCAGGGGATTGGGCCTGACGGCCTCCTGGGGGCTCACGCAAACCCTAGGTGGGTCCCCAAGGGGACCATCCCAAGGGGTTTGGCGCCCCAACGCCGGGAATTGGGAACCTCCAAACCCTAGCGCTGGACTCACCCTGCAGCCCCACGCCACCAGGGCCACTAGGAGCGCTGCCGGTCATTAAGGGGGGGAGAACGGGTAAGGCCCTTCGAATTCCCGGGGAGCTTCGAAGGCCCCTGCGCCTAAACACTTGGGCCCACGCTCCGCTCTCCAGCGCCCTCCCCTCCGGCCGCCCCCTCCCCGCTCGCCACACCGCCCCTGGATCCTGCCTGCCGGCCTCCTGGGGGCTAATCCTAACCCTTGTTCGGCTCCCGAGGGGCCACTCCCAAGGGGCCTGGCACCGCAACGCCGGGGATTGGGACCCCCGAGCCCCAGCGCTGGACTCACCCTCTGCCCCACCGCCACCCAGGCCGTTATTGGCGCCGCCGGTCATTCAGAGTGGGAGAACGTGCAGGCACTCCGAGCCCCTGATGACTTTCGAAGGCCCCCCGCGCCAAAACGCTTGGGCCCACGTTCCCACTCTTCAGCGCCCTCAGCTCGGCCTGCCCCTCCGTTCGCCGCACCTCCAGCAGATCGGGCTTGCGGGAGTCCTGGGGGCTAACCCTAACTCTAGGTGGGCTCCTGAGGGGCCCCACCCAAGGGGCCTGGTGCCCCAACGCCGGGGATTGAGGACCCGAGACCAAGCGCCGGACTTTACCCGCAGCCCCCCGCCACCTGGGCCGCTAGGGGGCCCGCCGGTCATTCAGGGCGTGAGAACGGGCAGGGCCCTCTGTGCCCCAGGCAACCTTCGAAGGCCCCCCCACGCCAAAACGGTTGGGCCTACGCTCCCACTCCTCAGAGCCCTCAGCTCGGCCTACCCCTCTGCTCGCCGCACATCCAGCAGGTCGGGCTTGCCGGCCTCCCGGGGGCTAACACTAACTCTAGGTGGGCTCCTGAGGGGCCCCACACAAGGTGCCTGGCGCCACAGCGGCGGAGGTTGGGGACCCGAGACCCAGCGCCGGACTCACCCTGCAGCCCCCCGCCACCTGGGCCTCTAGGGGGCCCACCGGTCCTACGGGGCGGGAGAAGGGGCAGGGCCCTCCTAGCCCCTGAGGATCTTCGAAGTCCCCCACGCCAAAACCTGTGGGCCCACGGTCCCGCTCGCCAGCTCCGTCCCCTCGGCCCGCCCCACCGCGTGCCACACAGCCAGGGGATTGGGCCTGACGGGCTCCTGGGGGCTAACCCTAACCCTTGTTGGTCCCCGAGGGGCCCCTCCCAAGGGGCCTTGCGCTGCCACGCCCGGGATCCTGGACGTCCTAGCCCCAGGGCCGGACACACCCTGAAGCCCCCGCCACCAGGGCCGCTAGGGGCGCCGCCGGTCATTCAGGCGGGAGAAGGGGCAGGGCCCTCCTAGCCCCTGAGGATCTTCGAAGGCCCCCACGCCAAAACCTGTGGGCCCATGGTCCCGCTCGCCAGCTCTGTCCACTCGGCCCGCCCCACCGCGCGCCACACAGCTAGGGGATTGGGCCTGACGGCCTCCTGGGGGCTAACGCAAACCCTAGGTGGGTCCCCGAGGGGCCCATCCCAAGGATCTTGGCACCCCAACGCTGGGGATTGGGAACCTCCAAACCCCAGCGCTGGACTCACCCTGCAGCCCCCCGCCAACCGGGCCGCTAGGGGCGCTGCCGGTCATTCAGGGGGGGAGAACAGGTAGGGCCCTCTGAGCCCCCGGGGAGCTTCGAAGGCCCCCTGCGCCAAAACACTTGGGCCCCCGCTCCGCTCTCCAGCGCCCTCCCCTCGGCCCGCCCCCCGGCTCGCCACACCGCCGGTGGATCCTGCCTGCCGGCGTCCTGGGGGCTAATCCTAACCCTAGGTGGGCCCCCGAGGGGCCCCTCCCAAGGGTCCTGGCACCGCAACTCCGGGCATTGGGGACCCCCGAGCCCCAGGGCAAGACTAACACTGCTGCCCCTCCACCACCTGGGCCACTAGGGGCGCTGCCGCTCATTCAGGGCTGGAGAAAGGGCAGGGCCCTCTGAGCCCCCGCCGACCTTCGATGGCCCCCTGCCCCAAAGCGCTTGGGCCCATGTTCCCACTAGTCAGCGCCCTCACCTCAACCGGCCCCTCCGCTCGAAAGACAGCAGGCGGATCGGACCTGCCGGCCACCTGGGGGTAACCTTAACCCTAGGGCTGTCCCGGAGGGGCCCCTCCCAAGGGGTCTTGCGCGGCCATGCCGGGGATCCTGGACGTCCTAGCCCCAGGGCCGGACTCACCCTGCAGCCCCCTGGCACCCGGGCTGCTAGGGGCGCCGCCGGTTATTCAGGCGGGAGAAGGGGCAGGGCCCTCGGAGCCCCCGACCTCCTTAGAAGGCCCCGCGCCAAAACCTGTGGGCCCACGGTCCCGCTCGCCAGCTCCCTCCCCTCGGTCCGCCCCACCGCGAGCCACACAGCCAGGGGATTGGGCCTGAAGGCCTCCTGGGGGCTAACCCAAACCCTAGGTGGGTCCCCGAGGGGCCCATCCCAAGGGGCTTGGTGCCCCAATGCCGGGGATTGGGAACCTCCAAACCCCAGCGCTGGACTCACCCTGCAGCCCCCCGCCACCCGGGCCGCTTCAGCCGCCGCCGATCATTCAGGCGGGGAGAACGGGTAGGGCCCTCTGAGCCCCTGGGGAGCTTCGAAGGCCCCCTGCGCCAAAACACTTGGGGCCACGCTCCGCTCTCCAGCGCCCTCTCCTCCGGCCGCCCACCCCCCCCCCCCGCTCGCCACACCGCCCGTGGATCCTTCCTGCCGGCCTCCTGGGGGCTAATTCTAACCTTTGTTCGGCCCCGAAGGGCCACTCCCAAGGGGCCTAGCACCGCAACGCCGGGGATTGGGACTCCCGAGCCCCAGCGCTGGACTCACCCTTTGCCCCACCGCCACCCAGGCCATTATTGGCGCTGCCTATCATTCAGAGCGGGAGAACGTGCAGGGCACTCCGAGCCCCTGACAACTTTTGAAGGCCCCCCCGCGCCAAAACGCTTGGGCCCACGCTCCCAGTCCTCAGCGCCCTCAGCTCGGCCTGCCCCTCTGCTCGCCGCACATCCAGCAGATCGGGCTTGCGGGACTCCTGGGGGCTAACCCGAACTCTAGGTGGGTTCCTGAGGGGCCCCACCCAAGGGGCCTGGCGCCCCAACGCCGGGGATTGGGGACCCGAGACCGAGCGCTGGACTTTACCCGCAGCCCCCAGGCACCTGGGCCGCAGGGGCGCTGCCGGTCATTTAGGCGGGAGAAGGGGCAGGGCCCTCCGAACCCCCGCCGACCTTCGATGGCCCCCCTCCCCAAAGGGCTTGGGCCCACGTTCCCACTAGTCAGCGCCCTCACCTCAACCTGTCGCTCCGCTCAAAAAACAGCAGGCGAATCAGACCTGCCGGCCTCCTGGGGGCTAACCCTAACCCTAGGTCGGTCCCCGAGGGGCCCCTCCCAAGGGGCCTGGAGAGGCACGCCGGGGATCCTGTACCTCCTAGCCACAGGGCCCGACACACCCTGCAGCCCCCGCCACAGGGGCCGCTAGGGGCGCCGCCGGTCATTCAGGCGGGAAAAGGGGCAGGGCCCTCCTAGCCCCTAAGGATCGTCGAAGGCCCCCACGCCAAAACCTGTGGTCCCAAGGTCCCGCTCGCCAGCTCCGTCCCCTCGGCCCGCCCCACCGCGCGCCACACAGCCAGGGGATTGGGCCTGACGGCCTCCTGGGGGCTAACGCAATCCCAGGTGGGTCCCTGAGGGGCCCATCCCAAGGGGCTTGGCGCCCCAACGCTGGGGATTGGGAACCTCCAAACCCCAGCGCTGGAATCACCCTGCAGCCCCCTGCCACCCGGGCCGCTAGGGGCGCCGCCGGTCATTCAGGGGGGAATGGGTAGGGCCCTCCGAGCCCCCGGCGAGCTTCCAAGGCCCCCGCGCCAAAACACTTGGGCCCAAGCTCCGCTCTCCAGCGCCCTCCCCTCCGGCTCCCCCCTCCCCCCCCCCCCCGCTAGCCACACCGCCGGTGGATCTTACCTGCCGGCCCCCTGGGGGCTAATCCTAACCCTAGTTCGGCCTCCAAGGGGCCCCTCCCAAGGGGCCTGGCACTGCAACGCGGGGGATTGGGACCCCCGAGCCCCAGCGCTGGACTCACCCTCCGCCCCACCGCCACCCAGGCCGTTATTGGCGCCGCGGGTCATTCAGAGCGGGAGAACGTGCAGGGCATTCCGAGCCCCTGACGACTTTGGAAGGCCCCCCGCGCCAAAACGCTTGGGCCCACGCTCCCACTCCTCAGCCCCCTCAGCTCAGCCTGCCCCTCCGCTCGCGGCACATCCAGCAGATAGGGCTTGCCAGCCTCCTGGGGGCTAACCCTAACTCTAGGTGGGCTCCTGAGGGGCACCTCCCCAGGGGCCTGGCGCCCCAACGCAGGGGATTGGGGACCGGAGACCCAGCGCCGGACTCACCCTGCAGCCCCCCGCCACCTGGGTCGCTAGGGAGCCCGCCGGTCATTCAGGGCGTGAGAACGGGCAGGGCCCTCTGTGCCCCAGGTAACTTTCGAAGGCCCCCCCCGCTCCAAAATGTTTGGGCCAAGGCTCCACCTCGCCAGCGCCCTCACTCCGCCCGCCCCTCCACTCGCTGCACTGCAGGCGTTTCGGGCCTGCCGGCATCCTTCTTGCTAACCCTAACCCTAGGTCGGTCCCCGAGAGGCCCCTGACAAGGGGCCTGGGGCCGCAATGCTGGAGATTGGGGACCCCCGAGCCCCAGGGCAAGACTAACACTGCTGCCGTCCACCACCTGGGCCACTAGGGGCGCTGTCTCTCATTCAGGCCTGGAGAAGGGGCAGGGCCCTCCGAGCCCCCGCGGACCTTCGATGGCCCCCCGCCCCAAAGCGCTTGGGCCCACGTTCCCACTAGTCAGCGCCCTCACCTCAACCCGCCACTCCGCTCGAAACACAGCAGCCGGATCGGACCTGCCGGCCTCCTGGGGGCTAACCCTAACCCTAGGTCGGTTCCCGAGGGGCCCCTCCCAAGGGGCCATGCGCCGCCATGCCCGGGATCCTGGACGTCCTACCCCAGGGCCGGACTCACCCTGCAGCCACCCGCCACCCGGGCCGCTAGGAGCGCTGCCGGTCATTCAGGCGGTAGAAGGGCCAGGGTCCTACAAGCCCCTGACGACCTTCAAAGGCCGCCCCAGCGCCAAAACCTGTGGGCCCACGGTCCCGCTCACCAGCTCCCTCCCCAGGCCCGAAGGAACGCGCGCTACACAGCCAGGGGATTGGGCCTGATGGCCTCCTGGGGGCTAAGCCTAACCCAAGGTGGGTCCCCGAGGGGCCCATCCCAAGGCGCTTGGCGCCCCAACGCCAGGGATTGGGGACCCGAGACCCAGCACCGGATTCACCCTGCAGCCCCCCACCCCCGGGGCCGCTAGGGGGCCCGCCGGTTAATCAGGGGGGGAGAACGGGCAGGGCACTCTGAGCCCCCAGCGACCTTCGAAGGCCCCCTGCGCCAAAATGTTTGGGCCCAGGCTTCTGCTCGCCAGCGCCCTCACTCCGTCCGCCCCTCCACTCACAGCACAGCCGGCATTTCGGGCCTGCCGGCATCCTGCTTGCTAACCCTAACCCTAGGTCAGTCCCCGAGAGGCCCATTACAAGGGGCCTGGGGCTGCAACGCTGGGGATTGGGGACTCCTGAGCCCCAGGACCAAACTAACACTGCTTTCCTCCACCACCTGGGCCACTAGGGGCACTGCCGCTCATTCAGGGCAGGAGAACATACAGGGCCCTCCCAGCCCCCCGGACCCTCGATGCACCTGCTCCCCAAGCGCTTGGACCCACGTTGCCACTAGTCAGCGCCCTCACCTCAACCCGCCCCTCCGCTCGAAACACAGCAGGCGGATCGGACTACCATACTCCTGGAGGCTAATCCTAACCCTAGGTCGGTCCCCGAAGGGCCCATCTCAAGGGGCTTGGCGCCCCAACGCTGGGGATTGGGACCCTCCGAACCCCAGCGCTGGACTCACCCTGCAGCCCCCCGCCACCCGGGCCGCTAGGGGCGCCGCCAGTCATTCAGGCTCGAGAACTGGTAGGGCCCTCCAAGCCCCTGGCGAGCTTCGTAGGCCGCCTGCGCCAAAACACTTGGGCCCACGCTCCCACTCACCAGCGCCCTCCCCTCGGCCCGCCCCCCCCCCTCGCCACACCGCCCATGGATCCTGCCTGCCGGCCTCCTCGGGGCTAATCCTAACCCTAGGTCGGCCCCCAAGGGGCTCCTCCCAAGAGGTCTGGCACCGCAATGCCAGAGATTGGGGACCCCCGCCCCAGCGCTGGACTCACCCTCCGCCACACCGCCACCCGGGCCTTTATTGGCGCCGCTGCTCATTCAGGGCGGGAGAATGTGCAGGGCACACCGAGCCCCTGGCGCATTTCGAAGGCCCCCACGCCAAACTCTTGGGCCCCCGCTCCCACTCCTCAACGCCCTCAGCTCGGCCTGCCCCTCCGCTCGCTGCACATCCAGCAGATCGGGCTTGCCGGCCTCCTGGGGGCTAACCCTAACTCTAGGTGGGCTCCTTAGGGGCCCCTCGCAAGGGGCCTGGTGCCCCAACGCCTGGGATTGGGGACCCGAGACCCAGCGCTGGACTCACCCTCCGCCCCACCGCCACCCGGGCCGTTATTGGCGCCGCCTGTCATCAGGGCGGCAGAACAGGCAGGGCCCTCCGAGCCCCCTTCCACATTCGATGGCCCCCCGCCCCAAGGCGCTTGGGCCCACGTTGCCACTAGTCAGCGCCCTCACCTCAACCCGCCCCTCCGCTGGAAACACAGCAAGCAGATTGCACCTGCCGGCCGCATGGGGGCTAACGTGAACCCTAGGTTGGTCCCCGATGGGACCCTCCCAAGGGGCTTGGCAACCCAACGCCGGGGATTGGGAACCACTGAACCCCAGCGGTGGAATCACCCTGCAGGCCCCCGCCACTCCGGCCGCTAGGGGCGCCGCCGTTCATTCAAGCGGGAGAGGGAGCAGGGCCCTCCTAGACCCTGATGACCTTCGAAGGCCCCTGCGCCAAAATGGTTGGGCCCTTGCTCCCACTCCTCAGCGCCCTCAGCTCGGCCTACCCCTCTGATCGCCGCACATCCAGCAGGTCGGGCTTGCCGGCCTCCCGGGGGCTAACACTAACTCTAGGTGAGTTCCTGAGGGGCCCCACCCAAGGGCCCGGCGCCGCAGCGGCGGAGGTTGGGGACCAGAGACCCAGCGCCGGACTCACCCTGCAGCCCCCCGCCACCTGGGCCTCTAGGGGGCCCACCGGTCATACAGGGCGGGAGAACGGGCAGGGCACTCTGAGCTCCCGGCTACCTTCGAAGGACCCCTCGCCAAATGTTTGGCCCCAGGCTTCCGCTCGCCGGCGCCCTCATTCGGCCCGCCCCTCCACTCGCTGCACAGCGTTCATTTCGGGCCTGCCGGCATCCTGCTTGCTAACCCTGACCCTAGGTAGTCCCCGAGAGGCCCCAGACAAGGGGCCTGGGGCTGCAACACTGGGGATTGGGGACCCCCGAGCCCCAGGGCCAGACTAACACTGCTGCCCCTCCACCACCTGGGCACTAGGGGCGCTGCCGCTCATTCCCGGCGGGAGAACGGGCAGGGCCCTCCGGCACCCGCCGACCTTCGATGGCCCCCCCCGCCCCAAAGCGCTTGGGCCCACGTTCCCTCTAGTCAGCGCCCTCACCTCAACCTGCCCCACCGCTCCAAACACAGCAGGCGGATTGGACCTGCCGGCCTCCTGGGGGCTAACCCTAACCCCAGGTCAGTCCCCGAGGGTCCCCTCCGAAGGGGCCTTGTGCAGCCACGCCCGGGATCCTGGACGTCCTAGCCCCAGGGCCGGACACACCCTGAAGCCCCCGCCACCAGGGCCGCTAGGGGCGCCGCCGGTCATTCAGGCGGGAGAACGGGCAGGGCCCTACTAGCCCCTGAGGCTCTTCGAAGGCCCCCACGCCAAAACCTGTGGGCCCACGGTCCCGCTTGCCAGCTCCGTCCCCTCGGCCCGCCCCTCCGCGCGCCACACAGCCAGGGGATTGGGCCTGACGGCCTCCTGGGGGCTCACGCAAACCCTAGGTGGGTCCCCAAGGGGACCATCCCAAGGGGTTTGGCGCCCCAACGCCGGGAATTGGGAACCTCCAAACCCTAGCGCTGGACTCACCCTGCAGCCCCACGCCACCAGGGCCACTAGGAGCGCTGCCGGTCATTAAGGGGGGGAGAACGGGTAAGGCCCTTCGAATTCCCGGGGAGCTTCGAAGGCCCCTGCGCCTAAACACTTGGGCCCACGCTCCGCTCTCCAGCGCCCTCCCCTCCGGCCGCCCCCTCCCCGCTCGCCACACCGCCCCTGGATCCTGCCTGCCGGCCTCCTGGGGGCTAATCCTAACCCTTGTTCGGCTCCCGAGGGGCCACTCCCAAGGGGCCTGGCACCGCAACGCCGGGGATTGGGACCCCCGAGCCCCAGCGCTGGACTCACCCTCTGCCCCACCGCCACCCAGGCCCTTATTGGCGCCGCCGGTCATTCAGAGTGGGAGAACGTGCAGGCACTCCGAGCCCCTGATGACTTTCGAAGGCCCCCCGCGCCAAAACGCTTGGGCCCACGTTCCCACTCTTCAGCGCCCTCAGCTCGGCCTGCCCCTCCGTTCGCCGCACCTCCAGCAGATCGGGCTTGCGGGAGTCCTGGGGGCTAACCCTAACTCTAGGTGGGCTCCTGAGGGGCCCCACCCAAGGGGCCTGGTGCCCCAACGCCGGGGATTGAGGACCCGAGACCAAGCGCCGGACTTTACCCGCAGCCCCCCGCCACCTGGGCCGCTAGGGGGCCCGCCGGTCATTCAGGGCGTGAGAACGGGCAGGGCCCTCTGTGCCCCAGGCAACCTTCGAAGGCCCCCCCACGCCAAAACGGTTGGGCCTACGCTCCCACTCCTCAGAGCCCTCAGCTCGGCCTACCCCTCTGCTCGCCGCACATCCAGCAGGTCGGGCTTGCCGGCCTCCCGGGGGCTAACACTAACTCTAGGTGGGCTCCTGAGGGGCCCCACACAAGGTGCCTGGCGCCACAGCGGCGGAGGTTGGGGACCCGAGACCCAGCGCCGGACTCACCCTGCAGCCCCCCGCCACCTGGGCCTCTAGGGGGCCCACCGGTCCTACGGGGCGGGAGAAGGGGCAGGGCCCTCCTAGCCCCTGAGGATCTTCGAAGTCCCCCACGCCAAAACCTGTGGGCCCACGGTCCCGCTCGCCAGCTCCGTCCCCTCGGCCCGCCCCACCGCGTGCCACACAGCCAGGGGATTGGGCCTGACGGGCTCCTGGGGGCTAACCCTAACCCTTGTTGGTCCCCGAGGGGCCCCTCCCAAGGGGCCTTGCGCTGCCACGCCCGGGATCCTGGACGTCCTAGCCCCAGGGCCGGACACACCCTGAAGCCCCCGCCACCAGGGCCGCTAGGGGCGCCGCCGGTCATTCAGGCGGGAGAAGGGGCAGGGCCCTCCTAGCCCCTGAGGATCTTCGAAGGCCCCCACGCCAAAACCTGTGGGCCCATGGTCCCGCTCGCCAGCTCTGTCCACTCGGCCCGCCCCACCGCGCGCCACACAGCTAGGGGATTGGGCCTGACGGCCTCCTGGGGGCTAACGCAAACCCTAGGTGGGTCCCCGAGGGGCCCATCCCAAGGATCTTGGCACCCCAACGCTGGGGATTGGGAACCTCCAAACCCCAGCGCTGGACTCACCCTGCAGCCCCCCGCCAACCGGGCCGCTAGGGGCGCTGCCGGTCATTCAGGGGGGGAGAACAGGTAGGGCCCTCTGAGCCCCCGGGGAGCTTCGAAGGCCCCCTGCGCCAAAACACTTGGGCCCACGCTCCGCTCTCCAGCGCCCTCCCCTCGGCCCGCCCCCCGGCTCGCCACACCGCCGGTGGATCCTGCCTGCCGGCGTCCTGGGGGCTAATCCTAACCCTAGGTGGGCCCCCGAGGGGCCCCTCCCAAGGGTCCTGGCACCGCAACTCCGGGCATTGGGGACCCCCGAGCCCCAGGGCAAGACTAACACTGCTGCCCCTCCACCACCTGGGCCACTAGGGGCGCTGCCGCTCATTCAGGGCTGGAGAAAGGGCAGGGCCCTCTGAGCCCCCGCCGACCTTCGATGGCCCCCTGCCCCAAAGCGCTTGGGCCCATGTTCCCACTAGTCAGCGCCCTCACCTCAACCGGCCCCTCCGCTCGAAAGACAGCAGGCGGATCGGACCTGCCGGCCACCTGGGGGTAACCTTAACCCTAGGGCTGTCCCGGAGGGGCCCCTCCCAAGGGGTCTTGCGCGGCCATGCCGGGGATCCTGGACGTCCTAGCCCCAGGGCCGGACTCACCCTGCAGCCCCCTGGCACCCGGGCTGCTAGGGGCGCCGCCGGTTATTCAGGCGGGAGAAGGGGCAGGGCCCTCGGAGCCCCCGACCTCCTTAGAAGGCCCCGCGCCAAAACCTGTGGGCCCACGGTCCCGCTCGCCAGCTCCCTCCCCTCGGTCCGCCCCACCGCGAGCCACACAGCCAGGGGATTGGGCCTGAAGGCCTCCTGGGGGCTAACCCAAACCCTAGGTGGGTCCCCGAGGGGCCCATCCCAAGGGGCTTGGTGCCCCAATGCCGGGGATTGGGAACCTCCAAACCCCAGCGCTGGACTCACCCTGCAGCCCCCCGCCACCCGGGCCGCTTCAGCCGCCGCCGATCATTCAGGCGGGGAGAACGGGTAGGGCCCTCTGAGCCCCTGGGGAGCTTCGAAGGCCCCCTGCGCCAAAACACTTGGGGCCACGCTCCGCTCTCCAGCGCCCTCTCCTCCGGCCGCCCACCCCCCCCCCCCCGCTCGCCACACCGCCCGTGGATCCTTCCTGCCGGCCTCCTGGGGGCTAATTCTAACCTTTGTTCGGCCCCGAAGGGCCACTCCCAAGGGGCCTAGCACCGCAACGCCGGGGATTGGGACTCCCGAGCCCCAGCGCTGGAATCACCCTTTGCCCCACCGCCACCCAGGCCATTATTGGCGCTGCCTATCATTCAGAGCGGGAGAACGTGCAGGGCACTCCGAGCCCCTGACAACTTTTGAAGGCCCCCCCGCGCCAAAACGCTTGGGCCCACGCTCCCAGTCCTCAGCGCCCTCAGCTCGGCCTGCCCCTCTGCTCGCCGCACATCCAGCAGATCGGGCTTGCGGGACTCCTGGGGGCTAACCCGAACTCTAGGTGGGTTCCTGAGGGGCCCCACCCAAGGGGCCTGGCGCCCCAACGCCGGGGATTGGGGACCCGAGACCGAGCGCTGGACTTTACCCGCAGCCCCCAGGCACCTGGGCCGCAGGGGCGCTGCCGGTCATTTAGGCGGGAGAAGGGGCAGGGCCCTCCGAACCCCCGCCGACCTTCGATGGCCCCCCTCCCCAAAGGGCTTGGGCCCACGTTCCCACTAGTCAGCGCCCTCACCTCAACCTGTCGCTCCGCTCAAAAAACAGCAGGCGAATCAGACCTGCCGGCCTCCTGGGGGCTAACCCTAACCCTAGGTCGGTCCCCGAGGGGCCCCTCCCAAGGGGCCTGGAGAGGCACGCCGGGGATCCTGTACCTCCTAGCCACAGGGCCCGACACACCCTGCAGCCCCCGCCACAGGGGCCGCTAGGGGCGCCGCCGGTCATTCAGGCGGGAAAAGGGGCAGGGCCCTCCTAGCCCCTAAGGATCGTCGAAGGCCCCCACGCCAAAACCTGTGGTCCCAAGGTCCCGCTCGCCAGCTCCGTCCCCTCGGCCCGCCCCACCGCGCGCCACACAGCCAGGGGATTGGGCCTGACGGCCTCCTGGGGGCTAACGCAATCCCAGGTGGGTCCCTGAGGGGCCCATCCCAAGGGGCTTGGCGCCCCAACGCTGGGGATTGGGAACCTCCAAACCCCAGCGCTGGAATCACCCTGCAGCCCCCTGCCACCCGGGCCGCTAGGGGCGCCGCCGGTCATTCAGGGGGGAATGGGTAGGGCCCTCCGAGCCCCCGGCGAGCTTCCAAGGCCCCCGCGCCAAAACACTTGGGCCCAAGCTCCGCTCTCCAGCGCCCTCCCCTCCGGCTCCCCCCTCCCCCCCCCCCCCCCCCGCTAGCCACACCGCCGGTGGATCTTACCTGCCGGCCCCCTGGGGGCTAATCCTAACCCTAGTTCGGCCTCCAAGGGGCCCCTCCCAAGGGGCCTGGCACTGCAACGCGGGGGATTGGGACCCCCGAGCCCCAGCGCTGGACTCACCCTCCGCCCCACCGCCACCCAGGCCGTTATTGGCGCCGCGGGTCATTCAGAGCGGGAGAACGTGCAGGGCATTCCGAGCCCCTGACGACTTTGGAAGGCCCCCCGCGCCAAAACGCTTGGGCCCACGCTCCCACTCCTCAGCCCCCTCAGCTCAGCCTGCCCCTCCGCTCGCGGCACATCCAGCAGATAGGGCTTGCCAGCCTCCTGGGGGCTAACCCTAACTCTAGGTGGGCTCCTGAGGGGCACCTCCCCAGGGGCCTGGCGCCCCAACGCAGGGGATTGGGGACCGGAGACCCAGCGCCGGACTCACCCTGCAGCCCCCCGCCACCTGGGTCGCTAGGGAGCCCGCCGGTCATTCAGGGCGTGAGAACGGGCAGGGCCCTCTGTGCCCCAGGTAACTTTCGAAGGCCCCCCCCGCTCCAAAATGTTTGGGCCAAGGCTCCACCTCGCCAGCGCCCTCACTCCGCCCGCCCCTCCACTCGCTGCACTGCAGGCATTTCGGGCCTGCCGGCATCCTTCTTGCTAACCCTAACCCTAGGTCGGTCCCCGAGAGGCCCCTGACAAGGGGCCTGGGGCCGCAATGCTGGAGATTGGGGACCCCCGAGCCCCAGGGCAAGACTAACACTGCTGCCGTCCACCACCTGGGCCACTAGGGGCGCTGTCTCTCATTCAGGCCTGGAGAAGGGGCAGGGCCCTCCGAGCCCCCGCGGACCTTCGATGGCCCCCCGCCCCAAAGCGCTTGGGCCCACGTTCCCACTAGTCAGCGCCCTCACCTCAACCCGCCACTCCGCTCGAAACACAGCAGCCGGATCGGACCTGCCGGCCTCCTGGGGGCTAACCCTAACCCTAGGTCGGTTCCCGAGGGGCCCCTCCCAAGGGGCCATGCGCCGCCATGCCCGGGATCCTGGACGTCCTACCCCAGGGCCGGACTCACCCTGCAGCCACCCGCCACCCGGGCCGCTAGGAGCGCTGCCGGTCATTCAGGCGGTAGAAGGGCCAGGGTCCTACAAGCCCCTGACGACCTTCAAAGGCCGCCCCAGCGCCAAAACCTGTGGGCCCACGGTCCCGCTCACCAGCTCCCTCCCCAGGCCCGAAGGAACGCGCGCTACACAGCCAGGGGATTGGGCCTGATGGCCTCCTGGGGGCTAAGCCTAACCCAAGGTGGGTCCCCGAGGGGCCCATCCCAAGGCGCTTGGCGCCCCAACGCCAGGGATTGGGGACCCGAGACCCAGCACCGGATTCACCCTGCAGCCCCCCACCCCCGGGGCCGCTAGGGGGCCCGCCGGTTAATCAGGGGGGGAGAACGGGCAGGGCACTCTGAGCCCCCAGCGACCTTCGAAGGCCCCCTGCGCCAAAATGTTTGGGCCCAGGCTTCTGCTCGCCAGCGCCCTCACTCCGTCCGCCCCTCCACTCACAGCACAGCCGGCATTTCGGGCCTGCCGGCATCCTGCTTGCTAACCCTAACCCTAGGTCAGTCCCCGAGAGGCCCATTACAAGGGGCCTGGGGCTGCAACGCTGGGGATTGGGGACTCCTGAGCCCCAGGACCAAACTAACACTGCTTTCCTCCACCACCTGGGCCACTAGGGGCACTGCCGCTCATTCAGGGCAGGAGAACATACAGGGCCCTCCCAGCCCCCCGGACCCTCGATGCACCTGCTCCCCAAGCGCTTGGACCCACGTTGCCACTAGTCAGCGCCCTCACCTCAACCCGCCCCTCCGCTCGAAACACAGCAGGCGGATCGGACTACCATACTCCTGGAGGCTAATCCTAACCCTAGGTCGGTCCCCGAAGGGCCCATCTCAAGGGGCTTGGCGCCCCAACGCTGGGGATTGGGACCCTCCGAACCCCAGCGCTGGACTCACCCTGCAGCCCCCCGCCACCCGGGCCGCTAGGGGCGCCGCCAGTCATTCAGGCTCGAGAACTGGTAGGGCCCTCCAAGCCCCTGGCGAGCTTCGTAGGCCGCCTGCGCCAAAACACTTGGGCCCACGCTCCCACTCACCAGCGCCCTCCCCTCGGCCCGCCCCCCCCCCCTCGCCACACCGCCCATGGATCCTGCCTGCCGGCCTCCTCGGGGCTAATCCTAACCCTAGGTCGGCCCCCAAGGGGCTCCTCCCAAGAGGTCTGGCACCGCAATGCCAGAGATTGGGGACCCCCGCCCCAGCGCTGGACTCACCCTCCGCCACACCGCCACCCGGGCCTTTATTGGCGCCGCTGCTCATTCAGGGCGGGAGAATGTGCAGGGCACACCGAGCCCCTGGCGCATTTCGAAGGCCCCCACGCCAAACTCTTGGGCCCCCGCTCCCACTCCTCAACGCCCTCAGCTCGGCCTGCCCCTCCGCTCGCTGCACATCCAGCAGATCGGGCTTGCCGGCCTCCTGGGGGCTAACCCTAACTCTAGGTGGGCTCCTTAGGGGCCCCTCGCAAGGGGCCTGGTGCCCCAACGCCTGGGATTGGGGACCCGAGACCCAGCGCTGGACTCACCCTCCGCCCCACCGCCACCCGGGCCGTTATTGGCGCCGCCTGTCATCAGGGCGGCAGAACAGGCAGGGCCCTCCGAGCCCCCTTCCACATTCGATGGCCCCCCGCCCCAAGGCGCTTGGGCCCACGTTGCCACTAGTCAGCGCCCTCACCTCAACCCGCCCCTCCGCTGGAAACACAGCAAGCAGATTGCACCTGCCGGCCGCATGGGGGCTAACGTGAACCCTAGGTTGGTCCCCGATGGGACCCTCCCAAGGGGCTTGGCAACCCAACGCCGGGGATTGGGAACCACTGAACCCCAGCGGTGGAATCACCCTGCAGGCCCCCGCCACTCCGGCCGCTAGGGGCGCCGCCGTTCATTCAAGCGGGAGAGGGAGCAGGGCCCTCCTAGACCCTGATGACCTTCGAAGGCCCCTGCGCCAAAATGGTTGGGCCCTTGCTCCCACTCCTCAGCGCCCTCAGCTCGGCCTACCCCTCTGATCGCCGCACATCCAGCAGGTCGGGCTTGCCGGCCTCCCGGGGGCTAACACTAACTCTAGGTGAGTTCCTGAGGGGCCCCACCCAAGGGCCCGGCGCCGCAGCGGCGGAGGTTGGGGACCAGAGACCCAGCGCCGGACTCACCCTGCAGCCCCCCGCCACCTGGGCCTCTAGGGGGCCCACCGGTCATACAGGGCGGGAGAACGGGCAGGGCACTCTGAGCTCCCGGCTACCTTCGAAGGACCCCTCGCCAAATGTTTGGCCCCAGGCTTCCGCTCGCCGGCGCCCTCATTCGGCCCGCCCCTCCACTCGCTGCACAGCGTTCATTTCGGGCCTGCCGGCATCCTGCTTGCTAACCCTGACCCTAGGTAGTCCCCGAGAGGCCCCAGACAAGGGGCCTGGGGCTGCAACACTGGGGATTGGGGACCCCCGAGCCCCAGGGCCAGACTAACACTGCTGCCCCTCCACCACCTGGGCACTAGGGGCGCTGCCGCTCATTCCCGGCGGGAGAACGGGCAGGGCCCTCCGGCACCCGCCGACCTTCGATGGCCCCCCCCGCCCCAAAGCGCTTGGGCCCACGTTCCCTCTAGTCAGCGCCCTCACCTCAACCTGCCCCACCGCTCCAAACACAGCAGGCGGATTGGACCTGCCGGCCTCCTGGGGGCTAACCCTAACCCCAGGTCAGTCCCCGAGGGTCCCCTCCGAAGGGGCCTTGTGCAGCCACGCCCGGGATCCTGGACGTCCTAGCCCCAGGGCCGGACACACCCTGAAGCCCCCGCCACCAGGGCCGCTAGGGGCGCCGCCGGTCATTCAGGCGGGAGAACGGGCAGGGCCCTACTAGCCCCTGAGGCTCTTCGAAGGCCCCCACGCCAAAACCTGTGGGCCCACGGTCCCGCTTGCCAGCTCCGTCCCCTCGGCCCGCCCCTCCGCGCGCCACACAGCCAGGGGATTGGGCCTGACGGCCTCCTGGGGGCTCACGCAAACCCTAGGTGGGTCCCCAAGGGGACCATCCCAAGGGGTTTGGCGCCCCAACGCCGGGAATTGGGAACCTCCAAACCCTAGCGCTGGACTCACCCTGCAGCCCCACGCCACCAGGGCCACTAGGAGCGCTGCCGGTCATTAAGGGGGGGAGAACGGGTAAGGCCCTTCGAATTCCCGGGGAGCTTCGAAGGCCCCTGCGCCTAAACACTTGGGCCCACGCTCCGCTCTCCAGCGCCCTCCCCTCCGGCCGCCCCCTCCCCGCTCGCCACACCGCCCCTGGATCCTGCCTGCCGGCCTCCTGGGGGCTAATCCTAACCCTTGTTCGGCTCCCGAGGGGCCACTCCCAAGGGGCCTGGCACCGCAACGCCGGGGATTGGGACCCCCGAGCCCCAGCGCTGGACTCACCCTCTGCCCCACCGCCACCCAGGCCGTTATTGGCGCCGCCGGTCATTCAGAGTGGGAGAACGTGCAGGCACTCCGAGCCCCTGATGACTTTCGAAGGCCCCCCGCGCCAAAACGCTTGGGCCCACGTTCCCACTCTTCAGCGCCCTCAGCTCGGCCTGCCCCTCCGTTCGCCGCACCTCCAGCAGATCGGGCTTGCGGGAGTCCTGGGGGCTAACCCTAACTCTAGGTGGGCTCCTGAGGGGCCCCACCCAAGGGGCCTGGTGCCCCAACGCCGGGGATTGAGGACCCGAGACCAAGCGCCGGACTTTACCCGCAGCCCCCCGCCACCTGGGCCGCTAGGGGGCCCGCCGGTCATTCAGGGCGTGAGAACGGGCAGGGCCCTCTGTGCCCCAGGCAACCTTCGAAGGCCCCCCCACGCCAAAACGGTTGGGCCTACGCTCCCACTCCTCAGAGCCCTCAGCTCGGCCTACCCCTCTGCTCGCCGCACATCCAGCAGGTCGGGCTTGCCGGCCTCCCGGGGGCTAACACTAACTCTAGGTGGGCTCCTGAGGGGCCCCACACAAGGTGCCTGGCGCCACAGCGGCGGAGGTTGGGGACCCGAGACCCAGCGCCGGACTCACCCTGCAGCCCCCCGCCACCTGGGCCTCTAGGGGGCCCACCGGTCCTACGGGGCGGGAGAAGGGGCAGGGCCCTCCTAGCCCCTGAGGATCTTCGAAGTCCCCCACGCCAAAACCTGTGGGCCCACGGTCCCGCTCGCCAGCTCCGTCCCCTCGGCCCGCCCCACCGCGTGCCACACAGCCAGGGGATTGGGCCTGACGGGCTCCTGGGGGCTAACCCTAACCCTTGTTGGTCCCCGAGGGGCCCCTCCCAAGGGGCCTTGCGCTGCCACGCCCGGGATCCTGGACGTCCTAGCCCCAGGGCCGGACACACCCTGAAGCCCCCGCCACCAGGGCCGCTAGGGGCGCCGCCGGTCATTCAGGCGGGAGAAGGGGCAGGGCCCTCCTAGCCCCTGAGGATCTTCGAAGGCCCCCACGCCAAAACCTGTGGGCCCATGGTCCCGCTCGCCAGCTCTGTCCACTCGGCCCGCCCCACCGCGCGCCACACAGCTAGGGGATTGGGCCTGACGGCCTCCTGGGGGCTAACGCAAACCCTAGGTGGGTCCCCGAGGGGCCCATCCCAAGGATCTTGGCACCCCAACGCTGGGGATTGGGAACCTCCAAACCCCAGCGCTGGACTCACCCTGCAGCCCCCCGCCAACCGGGCCGCTAGGGGCGCTGCCGGTCATTCAGGGGGGGAGAACAGGTAGGGCCCTCTGAGCCCCCGGGGAGCTTCGAAGGCCCCCTGCGCCAAAACACTTGGGCCCCCGCTCCGCTCTCCAGCGCCCTCCCCTCGGCCCGCCCCCCGGCTCGCCACACCGCCGGTGGATCCTGCCTGCCGGCGTCCTGGGGGCTAATCCTAACCCTAGGTGGGCCCCCGAGGGGCCCCTCCCAAGGGTCCTGGCACCGCAACTCCGGGCATTGGGGACCCCCGAGCCCCAGGGCAAGACTAACACTGCTGCCCCTCCACCACCTGGGCCACTAGGGGCGCTGCCGCTCATTCAGGGCTGGAGAAAGGGCAGGGCCCTCTGAGCCCCCGCCGACCTTCGATGGCCCCCTGCCCCAAAGCGCTTGGGCCCATGTTCCCACTAGTCAGCGCCCTCACCTCAACCGGCCCCTCCGCTCGAAAGACAGCAGGCGGATCGGACCTGCCGGCCACCTGGGGGTAACCTTAACCCTAGGGCTGTCCCGGAGGGGCCCCTCCCAAGGGGTCTTGCGCGGCCATGCCGGGGATCCTGGACGTCCTAGCCCCAGGGCCGGACTCACCCTGCAGCCCCCTGGCACCCGGGCTGCTAGGGGCGCCGCCGGTTATTCAGGCGGGAGAAGGGGCAGGGCCCTCGGAGCCCCCGACCTCCTTAGAAGGCCCCGCGCCAAAACCTGTGGGCCCACGGTCCCGCTCGCCAGCTCCCTCCCCTCGGTCCGCCCCACCGCGAGCCACACAGCCAGGGGATTGGGCCTGAAGGCCTCCTGGGGGCTAACCCAAACCCTAGGTGGGTCCCCGAGGGGCCCATCCCAAGGGGCTTGGTGCCCCAATGCCGGGGATTGGGAACCTCCAAACCCCAGCGCTGGACTCACCCTGCAGCCCCCCGCCACCCGGGCCGCTTCAGCCGCCGCCGATCATTCAGGCGGGGAGAACGGGTAGGGCCCTCTGAGCCCCTGGGGAGCTTCGAAGGCCCCCTGCGCCAAAACACTTGGGGCCACGCTCCGCTCTCCAGCGCCCTCTCCTCCGGCCGCCCACCCCCCCCCCCGCTCGCCACACCGCCCGTGGATCCTTCCTGCCGGCCTCCTGGGGGCTAATTCTAACCTTTGTTCGGCCCCGAAGGGCCACTCCCAAGGGGCCTAGCACCGCAACGCCGGGGATTGGGACTCCCGAGCCCCAGCGCTGGACTCACCCTTTGCCCCACCGCCACCCAGGCCATTATTGGCGCTGCCTATCATTCAGAGCGGGAGAACGTGCAGGGCACTCCGAGCCCCTGACAACTTTTGAAGGCCCCCCCGCGCCAAAACGCTTGGGCCCACGCTCCCAGTCCTCAGCGCCCTCAGCTCGGCCTGCCCCTCTGCTCGCCGCACATCCAGCAGATCGGGCTTGCGGGACTCCTGGGGGCTAACCCGAACTCTAGGTGGGTTCCTGAGGGGCCCCACCCAAGGGGCCTGGCGCCCCAACGCCGGGGATTGGGGACCCGAGACCGAGCGCTGGACTTTACCCGCAGCCCCCAGGCACCTGGGCCGCAGGGGCGCTGCCGGTCATTTAGGCGGGAGAAGGGGCAGGGCCCTCCGAACCCCCGCCGACCTTCGATGGCCCCCCTCCCCAAAGGGCTTGGGCCCACGTTCCCACTAGTCAGCGCCCTCACCTCAACCTGTCGCTCCGCTCAAAAAACAGCAGGCGAATCAGACCTGCCGGCCTCCTGGGGGCTAACCCTAACCCTAGGTCGGTCCCCGAGGGGCCCCTCCCAAGGGGCCTGGAGAGGCACGCCGGGGATCCTGTACCTCCTAGCCACAGGGCCCGACACACCCTGCAGCCCCCGCCACAGGGGCCGCTAGGGGCGCCGCCGGTCATTCAGGCGGGAAAAGGGGCAGGGCCCTCCTAGCCCCTAAGGATCGTCGAAGGCCCCCACGCCAAAACCTGTGGTCCCAAGGTCCCGCTCGCCAGCTCCGTCCCCTCGGCCCGCCCCACCGCGCGCCACACAGCCAGGGGATTGGGCCTGACGGCCTCCTGGGGGCTAACGCAATCCCAGGTGGGTCCCTGAGGGGCCCATCCCAAGGGGCTTGGCGCCCCAACGCTGGGGATTGGGAACCTCCAAACCCCAGCGCTGGAATCACCCTGCAGCCCCCTGCCACCCGGGCCGCTAGGGGCGCCGCCGGTCATTCAGGGGGGAATGGGTAGGGCCCTCCGAGCCCCCGGCGAGCTTCCAAGGCCCCCGCGCCAAAACACTTGGGCCCAAGCTCCGCTCTCCAGCGCCCTCCCCTCCGGCTCCCCCCTCCCCCCCCCCCCCGCTAGCCACACCGCCGGTGGATCTTACCTGCCGGCCCCCTGGGGGCTAATCCTAACCCTAGTTCGGCCTCCAAGGGGCCCCTCCCAAGGGGCCTGGCACTGCAACGCGGGGGATTGGGACCCCCGAGCCCCAGCGCTGGACTCACCCTCCGCCCCACCGCCACCCAGGCCGTTATTGGCGCCGCGGGTCATTCAGAGCGGGAGAACGTGCAGGGCATTCCGAGCCCCTGACGACTTTGGAAGGCCCCCCGCGCCAAAACGCTTGGGCCCACGCTCCCACTCCTCAGCCCCCTCAGCTCAGCCTGCCCCTCCGCTCGCGGCACATCCAGCAGATAGGGCTTGCCAGCGTCCTGGGGGCTAACCCTAACTCTAGGTGGGCTCCTGAGGGGCACCTCCCCAGGGGCCTGGCGCCCCAACGCAGGGGATTGGGGACCGGAGACCCAGCGCCGGACTCACCCTGCAGCCCCCCGCCACCTGGGTCGCTAGGGAGCCCGCCGGTCATTCAGGGCGTGAGAACGGGCAGGGCCCTCTGTGCCCCAGGTAACTTTCGAAGGCCCCCCCCGCTCCAAAATGTTTGGGCCAAGGCTCCACCTCGCCAGCGCCCTCACTCCGCCCGCCCCTCCACTCGCTGCACTGCAGGCGTTTCGGGCCTGCCGGCATCCTTCTTGCTAACCCTAACCCTAGGTCGGTCCCCGAGAGGCCCCTGACAAGGGGCCTGGGGCCGCAATGCTGGAGATTGGGGACCCCCGAGCCCCAGGGCAAGACTAACACTGCTGCCGTCCACCACCTGGGCCACTAGGGGCGCTGTCTCTCATTCAGGCCTGGAGAAGGGGCAGGGCCCTCTGAGCCCCCGCGGACCTTCGATGGCCCCCCGCCCCAAAGCGCTTGGGCCCACGTTCCCACTAGTCAGCGCCCTCACCTCAACCCGCCACTCCGCTCGAAACACAGCAGCCGGATCGGACCTGCCGGCCTCCTGGGGGCTAACCCTAACCCTAGGTCGGTTCCCGAGGGGCCCCTCCCAAGGGGCCATGCGCCGCCATGCCTGGGATCCTGGACGTCCTACCCCAGGGCCGGACTCACCCTGCAGCCACCCGCCACCCGGGCCGCTAGGAGCGCTGCCGGTCATTCAGGCGGTAGAAGGGCCAGGGTCCTACAAGCCCCTGACGACCTTCAAAGGCCGCCCCAGCGCCAAAACCTGTGGGCCCACGGTCCCGCTCACCAGCTCCCTCCCCAGGCCCGAAGGAACGCGCGCTACACAGCCAGGGGATTGGGCCTGATGGCCTCCTGGGGGCTAAGCCTAACCCAAGGTGGGTCCCCGAGGGGCCCATCCCAAGGTGCTTGGCGCCCCAACGCCAGGGATTGGGGACCCGAGACCCAGCACCGGATTCACCCTGCAGCCCCCCACCCCCGGGGCCGCTAGGGGGCCCGCCGGTTAATCAGGGGGGGAGAACGGGCAGGGCACTCTGAGCCCCCAGCGACCTTCGAAGGCCCCCTGCGCCAAAATGTTTGGGCCCAGGCTTCTGCTCGCCAGCGCCCTCACTCCGTCCGCCCCTCCACTCACAGCACAGCCGGCATTTCGGGCCTGCCGGCATCCTGCTTGCTAACCCTAACCCTAGGTCAGTCCCCGAGAGGCCCATTACAAGGGGCCTGGGGCTGCAACGCTGGGGATTGGGGACTCCTGAGCCCCAGGACCAAACTAACACTGCTTTCCTCCACCACCTGCGCCACTAGGGGCACTGCCGCTCATTCAGGGCAGGAGAACATACAGGGCCCTCCCAGCCCCCCGGACCCTCGATGCACCTGCTCCCCAAGCGCTTGGACCCACGTTGCCACTAGTCAGCGCCCTCACCTCAACCCGCCCCTCCGCTCGAAACACAGCAGGCGGATCGGACTACCATACTCCTGGAGGCTAATCCTAACCCTAGGTCGGTCCCCGAAGGGCCCATCTCAAGGGGCTTGGCGCCCCAACGCTGGGGATTGGGACCCTCCGAACCCCAGCGCTGGACTCACCCTGCAGCCCCCCGCCACCCGGGCCGCTAGGGGCGCCGCCAGTCATTCAGGCTCGAGAACTGGTAGGGCCCTCCAAGCCCCTGGCGAGCTTCGTAGGCCGCCTGCGCCAAAACACTTGGGCCCACGCTCCCACTCACCAGCGCCCTCCCCTCGGCCCGCCCCCCCCCCCTCGCCACACCGCCCATGGATCCTGCCTGCCGGCCTCCTCGGGGCTAATCCTAACCCTAGGTCGGCCCCCAAGGGGCTCCTCCCAAGAGGTCTGGCACCGCAATGCCAGAGATTGGGGACCCCCGCCCCAGCGCTGGACTCACCCTCCGCCACACCGCCACCCGGGCCTTTATTGGCGCCGCTGCTCATTCAGGGCGGGAGAATGTGCAGGGCACACCGAGCCCCTGGCGCATTTCGAAGGCCCCCACGCCAAACTCTTGGGCCCCCGCTCCCACTCCTCAACGCCCTCAGCTCGGCCTGCCCCTCCGCTCGCTGCACATCCAGCAGATCGGGCTTGCCGGCCTCCTGGGGGCTAACCCTAACTCTAGGTGGGCTCCTTAGGGGCCCCTCGCAAGGGGCCTGGTGCCCCAACGCCTGGGATTGGGGACCCGAGACCCAGCGCTGGACTCACCCTCCGCCCCACCGCCACCCGGGCCGTTATTGGCGCCGCCTGTCATCAGGGCGGCAGAACAGGCAGGGCCCTCCGAGCCCCCTTCCACATTCGATGGCCCCCCGCCCCAAGGCGCTTGGGCCCACGTTGCCACTAGTCAGCGCCCTCACCTCAACCCGCCCCTCCGCTGGAAACACAGCAAGCAGATTGCACCTGCCGGCCGCATGGGGGCTAACGTGAACCCTAGGTTGGTCCCCGATGGGACCCTCCCAAGGGGCTTGGCAACCCAACGCCGGGGATTGGGAACCACTGAACCCCAGCGGTGGAATCACCCTGCAGGCCCCCGCCACTCCGGCCGCTAGGGGCGCCGCCGTTCATTCAAGCGGGAGAGGGAGCAGGGCCCTCCTAGACCCTGATGACCTTCGAAGGCCCCTGCGCCAAAATGGTTGGGCCCTTGCTCCCACTCCTCAGCGCCCTCAGCTCGGCCTACCCCTCTGATCGCCGCACATCCAGCAGGTCGGGCTTGCCGGCCTCCCGGGGGCTAACACTAACTCTAGGTGAGTTCCTGAGGGGCCCCACCCAAGGGCCCGGCGCCGCAGCGGCGGAGGTTGGGGACCAGAGACCCAGCGCCGGACTCACCCTGCAGCCCCCCGCCACCTGGGCCTCTAGGGGGCCCACCGGTCATACAGGGCGGGAGAACGGGCAGGGCACTCTGAGCTCCCGGCTACCTTCGAAGGACCCCTCGCCAAATGTTTGGCCCCAGGCTTCCGCTCGCCGGCGCCCTCATTCGGCCCGCCCCTCCACTCGCTGCACAGCGTTCATTTCGGGCCTGCCGGCATCCTGCTTGCTAACCCTGACCCTAGGTAGTCCCCGAGAGGCCCCAGACAAGGGGCCTGGGGCTGCAACACTGGGGATTGGGGACCCCCGAGCCCCAGGGCCAGACTAACACTGCTGCCCCTCCACCACCTGGGCACTAGGGGCGCTGCCGCTCATTCCCGGCGGGAGAACGGGCAGGGCCCTCCGGCACCCGCCGACCTTCGATGGCCCCCCCCGCCCCAAAGCGCTTGGGCCCACGTTCCCTCTAGTCAGCGCCCTCACCTCAACCTGCCCCACCGCTCCAAACACAGCAGGCGGATTGGACCTGCCGGCCTCCTGGGGGCTAACCCTAACCCCAGGTCAGTCCCCGAGGGTCCCCTCCGAAGGGGCCTTGTGCAGCCACGCCCGGGATCCTGGACGTCCTAGCCCCAGGGCCGGACACACCCTGAAGCCCCCGCCACCAGGGCCGCTAGGGGCGCCGCCGGTCATTCAGGCGGGAGAACGGGCAGGGCCCTACTAGCCCCTGAGGCTCTTCGAAGGCCCCCACGCCAAAACCTGTGGGCCCACGGTCCCGCTTGCCAGCTCCGTCCCCTCGGCCCGCCCCTCCGCGCGCCACACAGCCAGGGGATTGGGCCTGACGGCCTCCTGGGGGCTCACGCAAACCCTAGGTGGGTCCCCAAGGGGACCATCCCAAGGGGTTTGGCGCCCCAACGCCGGGAATTGGGAACCTCCAAACCCTAGCGCTGGACTCACCCTGCAGCCCCACGCCACCAGGGCCACTAGGAGCGCTGCCGGTCATTAAGGGGGGGAGAACGGGTAAGGCCCTTCGAATTCCCGGGGAGCTTCGAAGGCCCCTGCGCCTAAACACTTGGGCCCACGCTCCGCTCTCCAGCGCCCTCCCCTCCGGCCGCCCCCTCCCCGCTCGCCACACCGCCCCTGGATCCTGCCTGCCGGCCTCCTGGGGGCTAATCCTAACCCTTGTTCGGCTCCCGAGGGGCCACTCCCAAGGGGCCTGGCACCGCAACGCCGGGGATTGGGACCCCCGAGCCCCAGCGCTGGACTCACCCTCTGCCCCACCGCCACCCAGGCCCTTATTGGCGCCGCCGGTCATTCAGAGTGGGAGAACGTGCAGGCACTCCGAGCCCCTGATGACTTTCGAAGGCCCCCCGCGCCAAAACGCTTGGGCCCACGTTCCCACTCTTCAGCGCCCTCAGCTCGGCCTGCCCCTCCGTTCGCCGCACCTCCAGCAGATCGGGCTTGCGGGAGTCCTGGGGGCTAACCCTAACTCTAGGTGGGCTCCTGAGGGGCCCCACCCAAGGGGCCTGGTGCCCCAACGCCGGGGATTGAGGACCCGAGACCAAGCGCCGGACTTTACCCGCAGCCCCCCGCCACCTGGGCCGCTAGGGGGCCCGCCGGTCATTCAGGGCGTGAGAACGGGCAGGGCCCTCTGTGCCCCAGGCAACCTTCGAAGGCCCCCCCACGCCAAAACGGTTGGGCCTACGCTCCCACTCCTCAGAGCCCTCAGCTCGGCCTACCCCTCTGCTCGCCGCACATCCAGCAGGTCGGGCTTGCCGGCCTCCCGGGGGCTAACACTAACTCTAGGTGGGCTCCTGAGGGGCCCCACACAAGGTGCCTGGCGCCACAGCGGCGGAGGTTGGGGACCCGAGACCCAGCGCCGGACTCACCCTGCAGCCCCCCGCCACCTGGGCCTCTAGGGGGCCCACCGGTCCTACGGGGCGGGAGAAGGGGCAGGGCCCTCCTAGCCCCTGAGGATCTTCGAAGTCCCCCACGCCAAAACCTGTGGGCCCACGGTCCCGCTCGCCAGCTCCGTCCCCTCGGCCCGCCCCACCGCGTGCCACACAGCCAGGGGATTGGGCCTGACGGGCTCCTGGGGGCTAACCCTAACCCTTGTTGGTCCCCGAGGGGCCCCTCCCAAGGGGCCTTGCGCTGCCACGCCCGGGATCCTGGACGTCCTAGCCCCAGGGCCGGACACACCCTGAAGCCCCCGCCACCAGGGCCGCTAGGGGCGCCGCCGGTCATTCAGGCGGGAGAAGGGGCAGGGCCCTCCTAGCCCCTGAGGATCTTCGAAGGCCCCCACGCCAAAACCTGTGGGCCCATGGTCCCGCTCGCCAGCTCTGTCCACTCGGCCCGCCCCACCGCGCGCCACACAGCTAGGGGATTGGGCCTGACGGCCTCCTGGGGGCTAACGCAAACCCTAGGTGGGTCCCCGAGGGGCCCATCCCAAGGATCTTGGCACCCCAACGCTGGGGATTGGGAACCTCCAAACCCCAGCGCTGGACTCACCCTGCAGCCCCCCGCCAACCGGGCCGCTAGGGGCGCTGCCGGTCATTCAGGGGGGGAGAACAGGTAGGGCCCTCTGAGCCCCCGGGGAGCTTCGAAGGCCCCCTGCGCCAAAACACTTGGGCCCCCGCTCCGCTCTCCAGCGCCCTCCCCTCGGCCCGCCCCCCGGCTCGCCACACCGCCGGTGGATCCTGCCTGCCGGCGTCCTGGGGGCTAATCCTAACCCTAGGTGGGCCCCCGAGGGGCCCCTCCCAAGGGTCCTGGCACCGCAACTCCGGGCATTGGGGACCCCCGAGCCCCAGGGCAAGACTAACACTGCTGCCCCTCCACCACCTGGGCCACTAGGGGCGCTGCCGCTCATTCAGGGCTGGAGAAAGGGCAGGGCCCTCTGAGCCCCCGCCGACCTTCGATGGCCCCCTGCCCCAAAGCGCTTGGGCCCATGTTCCCACTAGTCAGCGCCCTCACCTCAACCGGCCCCTCCGCTCGAAAGACAGCAGGCGGATCGGACCTGCCGGCCACCTGGGGGTAACCTTAACCCTAGGGCTGTCCCGGAGGGGCCCCTCCCAAGGGGTCTTGCGCGGCCATGCCGGGGATCCTGGACGTCCTAGCCCCAGGGCCGGACTCACCCTGCAGCCCCCTGGCACCCGGGCTGCTAGGGGCGCCGCCGGTTATTCAGGCGGGAGAAGGGGCAGGGCCCTCGGAGCCCCCGACCTCCTTAGAAGGCCCCGCGCCAAAACCTGTGGGCCCACGGTCCCGCTCGCCAGCTCCCTCCCCTCGGTCCGCCCCACCGCGAGCCACACAGCCAGGGGATTGGGCCTGAAGGCCTCCTGGGGGCTAACCCAAACCCTAGGTGGGTCCCCGAGGGGCCCATCCCAAGGGGCTTGGTGCCCCAATGCCGGGGATTGGGAACCTCCAAACCCCAGCGCTGGACTCACCCTGCAGCCCCCCGCCACCCGGGCCGCTTCAGCCGCCGCCGATCATTCAGGCGGGGAGAACGGGTAGGGCCCTCTGAGCCCCTGGGGAGCTTCGAAGGCCCCCTGCGCCAAAACACTTGGGGCCACGCTCCGCTCTCCAGCGCCCTCTCCTCCGGCCGCCCACCCCCCCCCCCCCGCTCGCCACACCGCCCGTGGATCCTTCCTGCCGGCCTCCTGGGGGCTAATTCTAACCTTTGTTCGGCCCCGAAGGGCCACTCCCAAGGGGCCTAGCACCGCAACGCCGGGGATTGGGACTCCCGAGCCCCAGCGCTGGACTCACCCTTTGCCCCACCGCCACCCAGGCCATTATTGGCGCTGCCTATCATTCAGAGCGGGAGAACGTGCAGGGCACTCCGAGCCCCTGACAACTTTTGAAGGCCCCCCCGCGCCAAAACGCTTGGGCCCACGCTCCCAGTCCTCAGCGCCCTCAGCTCGGCCTGCCCCTCTGCTCGCCGCACATCCAGCAGATCGGGCTTGCGGGACTCCTGGGGGCTAACCCGAACTCTAGGTGGGTTCCTGAGGGGCCCCACCCAAGGGGCCTGGCGCCCCAACGCCGGGGATTGGGGACCCGAGACCGAGCGCTGGACTTTACCCGCAGCCCCCAGGCACCTGGGCCGCAGGGGCGCTGCCGGTCATTTAGGCGGGAGAAGGGGCAGGGCCCTCCGAACCCCCGCCGACCTTCGATGGCCCCCCTCCCCAAAGGGCTTGGGCCCACGTTCCCACTAGTCAGCGCCCTCACCTCAACCTGTCGCTCCGCTCAAAAAACAGCAGGCGAATCAGACCTGCCGGCCTCCTGGGGGCTAACCCTAACCCTAGGTCGGTCCCCGAGGGGCCCCTCCCAAGGGGCCTGGAGAGGCACGCCGGGGATCCTGTACCTCCTAGCCACAGGGCCCGACACACCCTGCAGCCCCCGCCACAGGGGCCGCTAGGGGCGCCGCCGGTCATTCAGGCGGGAAAAGGGGCAGGGCCCTCCTAGCCCCTAAGGATCGTCGAAGGCCCCCACGCCAAAACCTGTGGTCCCAAGGTCCCGCTCGCCAGCTCCGTCCCCTCGGCCCGCCCCACCGCGCGCCACACAGCCAGGGGATTGGGCCTGACGGCCTCCTGGGGGCTAACGCAATCCCAGGTGGGTCCCTGAGGGGCCCATCCCAAGGGGCTTGGCGCCCCAACGCTGGGGATTGGGAACCTCCAAACCCCAGCGCTGGAATCACCCTGCAGCCCCCTGCCACCCGGGCCGCTAGGGGCGCCGCCGGTCATTCAGGGGGGAATGGGTAGGGCCCTCCGAGCCCCCGGCGAGCTTCCAAGGCCCCCGCGCCAAAACACTTGGGCCCAAGCTCCGCTCTCCAGCGCCCTCCCCTCCGGCTCCCCCCTCCCCCCCCCCCCCCCCCCGCTAGCCACACCGCCGGTGGATCTTACCTGCCGGCCCCCTGGGGGCTAATCCTAACCCTAGTTCGGCCTCCAAGGGGCCCCTCCCAAGGGGCCTGGCACTGCAACGCGGGGGATTGGGACCCCCGAGCCCCAGCGCTGGACTCACCCTCCGCCCCACCGCCACCCAGGCCGTTATTGGCGCCGCGGGTCATTCAGAGCGGGAGAACGTGCAGGGCATTCCGAGCCCCTGACGACTTTGGAAGGCCCCCCGCGCCAAAACGCTTGGGCCCACGCTCCCACTCCTCAGCCCCCTCAGCTCAGCCTGCCCCTCCGCTCGCGGCACATCCAGCAGATAGGGCTTGCCAGCCTCCTGGGGGCTAACCCTAACTCTAGGTGGGCTCCTGAGGGGCACCTCCCCAGGGGCCTGGCGCCCCAACGCAGGGGATTGGGGACCGGAGACCCAGCGCCGGACTCACCCTGCAGCCCCCCGCCACCTGGGTCGCTAGGGAGCCCGCCGGTCATTCAGGGCGTGAGAACGGGCAGGGCCCTCTGTGCCCCAGGTAACTTTCGAAGGCCCCCCCCGCTCCAAAATGTTTGGGCCAAGGCTCCACCTCGCCAGCGCCCTCACTCCGCCCGCCCCTCCACTCGCTGCACTGCAGGCGTTTCGGGCCTGCCGGCATCCTTCTTGCTAACCCTAACCCTAGGTCGGTCCCCGAGAGGCCCCTGACAAGGGGCCTGGGGCCGCAATGCTGGAGATTGGGGACCCCCGAGCCCCAGGGCAAGACTAACACTGCTGCCGTCCACCACCTGGGCCACTAGGGGCGCTGTCTCTCATTCAGGCCTGGAGAAGGGGCAGGGCCCTCCGAGCCCCCGCGGACCTTCGATGGCCCCCCGCCCCAAAGCGCTTGGGCCCACGTTCCCACTAGTCAGCGCCCTCACCTCAACCCGCCACTCCGCTCGAAACACAGCAGCCGGATCGGACCTGCCGGCCTCCTGGGGGCTAACCCTAACCCTAGGTCGGTTCCCGAGGGGCCCCTCCCAAGGGGCCATGCGCCGCCATGCCCGGGATCCTGGACGTCCTACCCCAGGGCCGGACTCACCCTGCAGCCACCCGCCACCCGGGCCGCTAGGAGCGCTGCCGGTCATTCAGGCGGTAGAAGGGCCAGGGTCCTACAAGCCCCTGACGACCTTCAAAGGCCGCCCCAGCGCCAAAACCTGTGGGCCCACGGTCCCGCTCACCAGCTCCCTCCCCAGGCCCGAAGGAACGCGCGCTACACAGCCAGGGGATTGGGCCTGATGGCCTCCTGGGGGCTAAGCCTAACCCAAGGTGGGTCCCCGAGGGGCCCATCCCAAGGTGCTTGGCGCCCCAACGCCAGGGATTGGGGACCCGAGACCCAGCACCGGATTCACCCTGCAGCCCCCCACCCCCGGGGCCGCTAGGGGGCCCGCCGGTTAATCAGGGGGGGAGAACGGGCAGGGCACTCTGAGCCCCCAGCGACCTTCGAAGGCCCCCTGCGCCAAAATGTTTGGGCCCAGGCTTCTGCTCGCCAGCGCCCTCACTCCGTCCGCCCCTCCACTCACAGCACAGCCGGCATTTCGGGCCTGCCGGCATCCTGCTTGCTAACCCTAACCCTAGGTCAGTCCCCGAGAGGCCCATTACAAGGGGCCTGGGGCTGCAACGCTGGGGATTGGGGACTCCTGAGCCCCAGGACCAAACTAACACTGCTTTCCTCCACCACCTGGGCCACTAGGGGCACTGCCGCTCATTCAGGGCAGGAGAACATACAGGGCCCTCCCAGCCCCCCGGACCCTCGATGCACCTGCTCCCCAAGCGCTTGGACCCACGTTGCCACTAGTCAGCGCCCTCACCTCAACCCGCCCCTCCGCTCGAAACACAGCAGGCGGATCGGACTACCATACTCCTGGAGGCTAATCCTAACCCTAGGTCGGTCCCCGAAGGGCCCATCTCAAGGGGCTTGGCGCCCCAACGCTGGGGATTGGGACCCTCCGAACCCCAGCGCTGGACTCACCCTGCAGCCCCCCGCCACCCGGGCCGCTAGGGGCGCCGCCAGTCATTCAGGCTCGAGAACTGGTAGGGCCCTCCAAGCCCCTGGCGAGCTTCGTAGGCCGCCTGCGCCAAAACACTTGGGCCCACGCTCCCACTCACCAGCGCCCTCCCCTCGGCCCGCCCCCCCCCCTCGCCACACCGCCCATGGATCCTGCCTGCCGGCCTCCTCGGGGCTAATCCTAACCCTAGGTCGGCCCCCAAGGGGCTCCTCCCAAGAGGTCTGGCACCGCAATGCCAGAGATTGGGGACCCCCGCCCCAGCGCTGGACTCACCCTCCGCCACACCGCCACCCGGGCCTTTATTGGCGCCGCTGCTCATTCAGGGCGGGAGAATGTGCAGGGCACACCGAGCCCCTGGCGCATTTCGAAGGCCCCCACGCCAAACTCTTGGGCCCCCGCTCCCACTCCTCAACGCCCTCAGCTCGGCCTGCCCCTCCGCTCGCTGCACATCCAGCAGATCGGGCTTGCCGGCCTCCTGGGGGCTAACCCTAACTCTAGGTGGGCTCCTTAGGGGCCCCTCGCAAGGGGCCTGGTGCCCCAACGCCTGGGATTGGGGACCCGAGACCCAGCGCTGGACTCACCCTCCGCCCCACCGCCACCCGGGCCGTTATTGGCGCCGCCTGTCATCAGGGCGGCAGAACAGGCAGGGCCCTCCGAGCCCCCTTCCACATTCGATGGCCCCCCGCCCCAAGGCGCTTGGGCCCACGTTGCCACTAGTCAGCGCCCTCACCTCAACCCGCCCCTCCGCTGGAAACACAGCAAGCAGATTGCACCTGCCGGCCGCATGGGGGCTAACGTGAACCCTAGGTTGGTCCCCGATGGGACCCTCCCAAGGGGCTTGGCAACCCAACGCCGGGGATTGGGAACCACTGAACCCCAGCGGTGGAATCACCCTGCAGGCCCCCGCCACTCCGGCCGCTAGGGGCGCCGCCGTTCATTCAAGCGGGAGAGGGAGCAGGGCCCTCCTAGACCCTGATGACCTTCGAAGGCCCCTGCGCCAAAATGGTTGGGCCCTTGCTCCCACTCCTCAGCGCCCTCAGCTCGGCCTACCCCTCTGATCGCCGCACATCCAGCAGGTCGGGCTTGCCGGCCTCCCGGGGGCTAACACTAACTCTAGGTGAGTTCCTGAGGGGCCCCACCCAAGGGCCCGGCGCCGCAGCGGCGGAGGTTGGGGACCAGAGACCCAGCGCCGGACTCACCCTGCAGCCCCCCGCCACCTGGGCCTCTAGGGGGCCCACCGGTCATACAGGGCGGGAGAACGGGCAGGGCACTCTGAGCTCCCGGCTACCTTCGAAGGACCCCTCGCCAAATGTTTGGCCCCAGGCTTCCGCTCGCCGGCGCCCTCATTCGGCCCGCCCCTCCACTCGCTGCACAGCGTTCATTTCGGGCCTGCCGGCATCCTGCTTGCTAACCCTGACCCTAGGTAGTCCCCGAGAGGCCCCAGACAAGGGGCCTGGGGCTGCAACACTGGGGATTGGGGACCCCCGAGCCCCAGGGCCAGACTAACACTGCTGCCCCTCCACCACCTGGGCACTAGGGGCGCTGCCGCTCATTCCCGGCGGGAGAACGGGCAGGGCCCTCCGGCACCCGCCGACCTTCGATGGCCCCCCCCGCCCCAAAGCGCTTGGGCCCACGTTCCCTCTAGTCAGCGCCCTCACCTCAACCTGCCCCACCGCTCCAAACACAGCAGGCGGATTGGACCTGCCGGCCTCCTGGGGGCTAACCCTAACCCCAGGTCAGTCCCCGAGGGTCCCCTCCGAAGGGGCCTTGTGCAGCCACGCCCGGGATCCTGGACGTCCTAGCCCCAGGGCCGGACACACCCTGAAGCCCCCGCCACCAGGGCCGCTAGGGGCGCCGCCGGTCATTCAGGCGGGAGAACGGGCAGGGCCCTACTAGCCCCTGAGGCTCTTCGAAGGCCCCCACGCCAAAACCTGTGGGCCCACGGTCCCGCTTGCCAGCTCCGTCCCCTCGGCCCGCCCCTCCGCGCGCCACACAGCCAGGGGATTGGGCCTGACGGCCTCCTGGGGGCTCACGCAAACCCTAGGTGGGTCCCCAAGGGGACCATCCCAAGGGGTTTGGCGCCCCAACGCCGGGAATTGGGAACCTCCAAACCCTAGCGCTGGACTCACCCTGCAGCCCCACGCCACCAGGGCCACTAGGAGCGCTGCCGGTCATTAAGGGGGGGAGAACGGGTAAGGCCCTTCGAATTCCCGGGGAGCTTCGAAGGTCCCTGCGCCTAAACACTTGGGCCCACGCTCCGCTCTCCAGCGCCCTCCCCTCCGGCCGCCCCCTCCCCGCTCGCCACACCGCCCCTGGATCCTGCCTGCCGGCCTCCTGGGGGCTAATCCTAACCCTTGTTCGGCTCCCGAGGGGCCACTCCCAAGGGGCCTGGCACCGCAACGCCGGGGATTGGGACCCCCGAGCCCCAGCGCTGGACTCACCCTCTGCCCCACCGCCACCCAGGCCGTTATTGGCGCCGCCGGTCATTCAGAGTGGGAGAACGTGCAGGCACTCCGAGCCCCTGATGACTTTCGAAGGCCCCCCGCGCCAAAACGCTTGGGCCCACGTTCCCACTCTTCAGCGCCCTCAGCTCGGCCTGCCCCTCCGTTCGCCGCACCTCCAGCAGATCGGGCTTGCGGGAGTCCTGGGGGCTAACCCTAACTCTAGGTGGGCTCCTGAGGGGCCCCACCCAAGGGGCCTGGTGCCCCAACGCCGGGGATTGAGGACCCGAGACCAAGCGCCGGACTTTACCCGCAGCCCCCCGCCACCTGGGCCGCTAGGGGGCCCGCCGGTCATTCAGGGCGTGAGAACGGGCAGGGCCCTCTGTGCCCCAGGCAACCTTCGGAGGCCCCCCCACGCCAAAACGGTTGGGCCTACGCTCCCACTCCTCAGAGCCCTCAGCTCGGCCTACCCCTCTGCTCGCCGCACATCCAGCAGGTCGGGCTTGCCGGCCTCCCGGGGGCTAACACTAACTCTAGGTGGGCTCCTGAGGGGCCCCACACAAGGTGCCTGGCGCCACAGCGGCGGAGGTTGGGGACCCGAGACCCAGCGCCGGACTCACCCTGCAGCCCCCCGCCACCTGGGCCTCTAGGGGGCCCACCGGTCCTACGGGGCGGGAGAAGGGGCAGGGCCCTCCTAGCCCCTGAGGATCTTCGAAGTCCCCCACGCCAAAACCTGTGGGCCCACGGTCCCGCTCGCCAGCTCCGTCCCCTCGGCCCGCCCCACCGCGTGCCACACAGCCAGGGGATTGGGCCTGACGGGCTCCTGGGGGCTAACCCTAACCCTTGTTGGTCCCCGAGGGGCCCCTCCCAAGGGGCCTTGCGCTGCCACGCCCGGGATCCTGGACGTCCTAGCCCCAGGGCCGGACACACCCTGAAGCCCCCGCCACCAGGGCCGCTAGGGGCGCCGCCGGTCATTCAGGCGGGAGAAGGGGCAGGGCCCTCCTAGCCCCTGAGGATCTTCGAAGGCCCCCACGCCAAAACCTGTGGGCCCATGGTCCCGCTCGCCAGCTCTGTCCACTCGGCCCGCCCCACCGCGCGCCACACAGCTAGGGGATTGGGCCTGACGGCCTCCTGGGGGCTAACGCAAACCCTAGGTGGGTCCCCGAGGGGCCCATCCCAAGGATCTTGGCACCCCAACGCTGGGGATTGGGAACCTCCAAACCCCAGCGCTGGACTCACCCCTGCAGCCCCCCGCCGCTAGGGGCGCTGCCGGTCATTCAGGGGGGGAGAACAGGTAGGGCCCTCTGAGCCCCCGGGGAGCTTCGAAGGCCCCCTGCGCCAAAACACTTGGGCCCCCGCTCCGCTCTCCAGCGCCCTCCCCTCGGCCCGCCCCCCGGCTCGCCACACCGCCGGTGGATCCTGCCTGCCGGCGTCCTGGGGGCTAATCCTAACCCTAGGTGGGCCCCCGAGGGGCCCCTCCCAAGGGTCCTGGCACCGCAACTCCGGGCATTGGGGACCCCCGAGCCCCAGGGCAAGACTAACACTGCTGCCCCTCCACCACCTGGGCCACTAGGGGCGCTGCCGCTCATTCAGGGCTGGAGAAAGGGCAGGGCCCTCTGAGCCCCCGCCGACCTTCGATGGCCCCCTGCCCCAAAGCGCTTGGGCCCATGTTCCCACTAGTCAGCGCCCTCACCTCAACCGGCCCCTCCGCTCGAAAGACAGCAGGCGGATCGGACCTGCCGGCCACCTGGGGGTAACCTTAACCCTAGGGCTGTCCCGGAGGGGCCCCTCCCAAGGGGTCTTGCGCGGCCATGCCGGGGATCCTGGACGTCCTAGCCCCAGGGCCGGACTCACCCTGCAGCCCCCTGGCACCCGGGCTGCTAGGGGCGCCGCCGGTTATTCAGGCGGGAGAAGGGGCAGGGCCCTCGGAGCCCCCGACCTCCTTAGAAGGCCCCGCGCCAAAACCTGTGGGCCCACGGTCCCGCTCGCCAGCTCCCTCCCCTCGGTCCGCCCCACCGCGAGCCACACAGCCAGGGGATTGGGCCTGAAGGCCTCCTGGGGGCTAACCCAAACCCTAGGTGGGTCCCCGAGGGGCCCATCCCAAGGGGCTTGGTGCCCCAATGCCGGGGATTGGGAACCTCCAAACCCCAGCGCTGGACTCACCCTGCAGCCCCCCGCCACCCGGGCCGCTTCAGCCGCCGCCGATCATTCAGGCGGGGAGAACGGGTAGGGCCCTCTGAGCCCCTGGGGAGCTTCGAAGGCCCCCTGCGCCAAAACACTTGGGGCCACGCTCCGCTCTCCAGCGCCCTCTCCTCCGGCCGCCCACCCCCCCCCCCCCGCTCGCCACACCGCCCGTGGATCCTTCCTGCCGGCCTCCTGGGGGCTAATTCTAACCTTTGTTCGGCCCCGAAGGGCCACTCCCAAGGGGCCTAGCACCGCAACGCCGGGGATTGGGACTCCCGAGCCCCAGCGCTGGACTCACCCTTTGCCCCACCGCCACCCAGGCCATTATTGGCGCTGCCTATCATTCAGAGCGGGAGAACGTGCAGGGCACTCCGAGCCCCTGACAACTTTTGAAGGCCCCCCCGCGCCAAAACGCTTGGGCCCACGCTCCCAGTCCTCAGCGCCCTCAGCTCGGCCTGCCCCTCTGCTCGCCGCACATCCAGCAGATCGGGCTTGCGGGACTCCTGGGGGCTAACCCGAACTCTAGGTGGGTTCCTGAGGGGCCCCACCCAAGGGGCCTGGCGCCCCAACGCCGGGGATTGGGGACCCGAGACCGAGCGCTGGACTTTACCCGCAGCCCCCAGGCACCTGGGCCGCAGGGGCGCTGCCGGTCATTTAGGCGGGAGAAGGGGCAGGGCCCTCCGAACCCCCGCCGACCTTCGATGGCCCCCCTCCCCAAAGGGCTTGGGCCCACGTTCCCACTAGTCAGCGCCCTCACCTCAACCTGTCGCTCCGCTCAAAAAACAGCAGGCGAATCAGACCTGCCGGCCTCCTGGGGGCTAACCCTAACCCTAGGTCGGTCCCCGAGGGGCCCCTCCCAAGGGGCCTGGAGAGGCACGCCGGGGATCCTGTACCTCCTAGCCACAGGGCCCGACACACCCTGCAGCCCCCGCCACAGGGGCCGCTAGGGGCGCCGCCGGTCATTCAGGCGGGAAAAGGGGCAGGGCCCTCCTAGCCCCTAAGGATCGTCGAAGGCCCCCACGCCAAAACCTGTGGTCCCAAGGTCCCGCTCGCCAGCTCCGTCCCCTCGGCCCGCCCCACCGCGCGCCACACAGCCAGGGGATTGGGCCTGACGGCCTCCTGGGGGCTAACGCAATCCCAGGTGGGTCCCTGAGGGGCCCATCCCAAGGGGCTTGGCGCCCCAACGCTGGGGATTGGGAACCTCCAAACCCCAGCGCTGGAATCACCCTGCAGCCCCCTGCCACCCGGGCCGCTAGGGGCGCCGCCGGTCATTCAGGGGGGAATGGGTAGGGCCCTCCGAGCCCCCGGCGAGCTTCCAAGGCCCCCGCGCCAAAACACTTGGGCCCAAGCTCCGCTCTCCAGCGCCCTCCCCTCCGGCTCCCCCCTCCCCCCCCCCCCCCCCGCTAGCCACACCGCCGGTGGATCTTACCTGCCGGCCCCCTGGGGGCTAATCCTAACCCTAGTTCGGCCTCCAAGGGGCCCCTCCCAAGGGGCCTGGCACTGCAACGCGGGGGATTGGGACCCCCGAGCCCCAGCGCTGGACTCACCCTCCGCCCCACCGCCACCCAGGCCGTTATTGGCGCCGCGGGTCATTCAGAGCGGGAGAACGTGCAGGGCATTCCGAGCCCCTGACGACTTTGGAAGGCCCCCCGCGCCAAAACGCTTGGGCCCACGCTCCCACTCCTCAGCCCCCTCAGCTCAGCCTGCCCCTCCGCTCGCGGCACATCCAGCAGATAGGGCTTGCCAGCCTCCTGGGGGCTAACCCTAACTCTAGGTGGGCTCCTGAGGGGCACCTCCCCAGGGGCCTGGCGCCCCAACGCAGGGGATTGGGGACCGGAGACCCAGCGCCGGACTCACCCTGCAGCCCCCCGCCACCTGGGTCGCTAGGGAGCCCGCCGGTCATTCAGGGCGTGAGAACGGGCAGGGCCCTCTGTGCCCCAGGTAACTTTCGAAGGCCCCCCCCGCTCCAAAATGTTTGGGCCAAGGCTCCACCTCGCCAGCGCCCTCACTCCGCCCGCCCCTCCACTCGCTGCACTGCAGGCGTTTCGGGCCTGCCGGCATCCTTCTTGCTAACCCTAACCCTAGGTCGGTCCCCGAGAGGCCCCTGACAAGGGGCCTGGGGCCGCAATGCTGGAGATTGGGGACCCCCGAGCCCCAGGGCAAGACTAACACTGCTGCCGTCCACCACCTGGGCCACTAGGGGCGCTGTCTCTCATTCAGGCCTGGAGAAGGGGCAGGGCCCTCCGAGCCCCCGCGGACCTTCGATGGCCCCCCGCCCCAAAGCGCTTGGGCCCACGTTCCCACTAGTCAGCGCCCTCACCTCAACCCGCCACTCCGCTCGAAACACAGCAGCCGGATCGGACCTGCCGGCCTCCTGGGGGCTAACCCTAACCCTAGGTCGGTTCCCGAGGGGCCCCTCCCAAGGGGCCATGCGCCGCCATGCCCGGGATCCTGGACGTCCTACCCCAGGGCCGGACTCACCCTGCAGCCACCCGCCACCCGGGCCGCTAGGAGCGCTGCCGGTCATTCAGGCGGTAGAAGGGCCAGGGTCCTACAAGCCCCTGACGACCTTCAAAGGCCGCCCCAGCGCCAAAACCTGTGGGCCCACGGTCCCGCTCACCAGCTCCCTCCCCAGGCCCGAAGGAACGCGCGCTACACAGCCAGGGGATTGGGCCTGATGGCCTCCTGGGGGCTAAGCCTAACCCAAGGTGGGTCCCCGAGGGGCCCATCCCAAGGTGCTTGGCGCCCCAACGCCAGGGATTGGGGACCCGAGACCCAGCACCGGATTCACCCTGCAGCCCCCCACCCCCGGGGCCGCTAGGGGGCCCGCCGGTTAATCAGGGGGGGAGAACGGGCAGGGCACTCTGAGCCCCCAGCGACCTTCGAAGGCCCCCTGCGCCAAAATGTTTGGGCCCAGGCTTCTGCTCGCCAGCGCCCTCACTCCGTCCGCCCCTCCACTCACAGCACAGCCGGCATTTCGGGCCTGCCGGCATCCTGCTTGCTAACCCTAACCCTAGGTCAGTCCCCGAGAGGCCCATTACAAGGGGCCTGGGGCTGCAACGCTGGGGATTGGGGACTCCTGAGCCCCAGGACCAAACTAACACTGCTTTCCTCCACCACCTGGGCCACTAGGGGCACTGCCGCTCATTCAGGGCAGGAGAACATACAGGGCCCTCCCAGCCCCCCGGACCCTCGATGCACCTGCTCCCCAAGCGCTTGGACCCACGTTGCCACTAGTCAGCGCCCTCACCTCAACCCGCCCCTCCGCTCGAAACACAGCAGGCGGATCGGACTACCATACTCCTGGAGGCTAATCCTAACCCTAGGTCGGTCCCCGAAGGGCCCATCTCAAGGGGCTTGGCGCCCCAACGCTGGGGATTGGGACCCTCCGAACCCCAGCGCTGGACTCACCCTGCAGCCCCCCGCCACCCGGGCCGCTAGGGGCGCCGCCAGTCATTCAGGCTCGAGAACTGGTAGGGCCCTCCAAGCCCCTGGCGAGCTTCGTAGGCCGCCTGCGCCAAAACACTTGGGCCCACGCTCCCACTCACCAGCGCCCTCCCCTCGGCCCGCCCCCCCCCCTCGCCACACCGCCCATGGATCCTGCCTGCCGGCCTCCTCGGGGCTAATCCTAACCCTAGGTCGGCCCCCAAGGGGCTCCTCCCAAGAGGTCTGGCACCGCAATGCCAGAGATTGGGGACCCCCGCCCCAGCGCTGGACTCACCCTCCGCCACACCGCCACCCGGGCCTTTATTGGCGCCGCTGCTCATTCAGGGCGGGAGAATGTGCAGGGCACACCGAGCCCCTGGCGCATTTCGAAGGCCCCCACGCCAAACTCTTGGGCCCCCGCTCCCACTCCTCAACGCCCTCAGCTCGGCCTGCCCCTCCGCTCGCTGCACATCCAGCAGATCGGGCTTGCCGGCCTCCTGGGGGCTAACCCTAACTCTAGGTGGGCTCCTTAGGGGCCCCTCGCAAGGGGCCTGGTGCCCCAACGCCTGGGATTGGGGACCCGAGACCCAGCGCTGGACTCACCCTCCGCCCCACCGCCACCCGGGCCGTTATTGGCGCCGCCTGTCATCAGGGCGGCAGAACAGGCAGGGCCCTCCGAGCCCCCTTCCACATTCGATGGCCCCCCGCCCCAAGGCGCTTGGGCCCACGTTGCCACTAGTCAGCGCCCTCACCTCAACCCGCCCCTCCGCTGGAAACACAGCAAGCAGATTGCACCTGCCGGCCGCATGGGGGCTAACGTGAACCCTAGGTTGGTCCCCGATGGGACCCTCCCAAGGGGCTTGGCAACCCAACGCCGGGGATTGGGAACCACTGAACCCCAGCGGTGGAATCACCCTGCAGGCCCCCGCCACTCCGGCCGCTAGGGGCGCCGCCGTTCATTCAAGCGGGAGAGGGAGCAGGGCCCTCCTAGACCCTGATGACCTTCGAAGGCCCCTGCGCCAAAATGGTTGGGCCCTTGCTCCCACTCCTCAGCGCCCTCAGCTCGGCCTACCCCTCTGATCGCCGCACATCCAGCAGGTCGGGCTTGCCGGCCTCCCGGGGGCTAACACTAACTCTAGGTGAGTTCCTGAGGGGCCCCACCCAAGGGCCCGGCGCCGCAGCGGCGGAGGTTGGGGACCAGAGACCCAGCGCCGGACTCACCCTGCAGCCCCCCGCCACCTGGGCCTCTAGGGGGCCCACCGGTCATACAGGGCGGGAGAACGGGCAGGGCACTCTGAGCTCCCGGCTACCTTCGAAGGACCCCTCGCCAAATGTTTGGCCCCAGGCTTCCGCTCGCCGGCGCCCTCATTCGGCCCGCCCCTCCACTCGCTGCACAGCGTTCATTTCGGGCCTGCCGGCATCCTGCTTGCTAACCCTGACCCTAGGTAGTCCCCGAGAGGCCCCAGACAAGGGGCCTGGGGCTGCAACACTGGGGATTGGGGACCCCCGAGCCCCAGGGCCAGACTAACACTGCTGCCCCTCCACCACCTGGGCACTAGGGGCGCTGCCGCTCATTCCCGGCGGGAGAACGGGCAGGGCCCTCCGGCACCCGCCGACCTTCGATGGCCCCCCCCGCCCCAAAGCGCTTGGGCCCACGTTCCCTCTAGTCAGCGCCCTCACCTCAACCTGCCCCACCGCTCCAAACACAGCAGGCGGATTGGACCTGCCGGCCTCCTGGGGGCTAACCCTAACCCCAGGTCAGTCCCCGAGGGTCCCCTCCGAAGGGGCCTTGTGCAGCCACGCCCGGGATCCTGGACGTCCTAGCCCCAGGGCCGGACACACCCTGAAGCCCCCGCCACCAGGGCCGCTAGGGGCGCCGCCGGTCATTCAGGCGGGAGAACGGGCAGGGCCCTACTAGCCCCTGAGGCTCTTCGAAGGCCCCCACGCCAAAACCTGTGGGCCCACGGTCCCGCTTGCCAGCTCCGTCCCCTCGGCCCGCCCCTCCGCGCGCCACACAGCCAGGGGATTGGGCCTGACGGCCTCCTGGGGGCTCACGCAAACCCTAGGTGGGTCCCCAAGGGGACCATCCCAAGGGGTTTGGCGCCCCAACGCCGGGAATTGGGAACCTCCAAACCCTAGCGCTGGACTCACCCTGCAGCCCCACGCCACCAGGGCCACTAGGAGCGCTGCCGGTCATTAAGGGGGGGAGAACGGGTAAGGCCCTTCGAATTCCCGGGGAGCTTCGAAGGCCCCTGCGCCTAAACACTTGGGCCCACGCTCCGCTCTCCAGCGCCCTCCCCTCCGGCCGCCCCCTCCCCGCTCGCCACACCGCCCCTGGATCCTGCCTGCCGGCCTCCTGGGGGCTAATCCTAACCCTTGTTCGGCTCCCGAGGGGCCACTCCCAAGGGGGCCTGGCACCGCAACGCCGGGGATTGGGACCCCCGAGCCCCAGCGCTGGACTCACCCTCTGCCCCACCGCCACCCAGGCCGTTATTGGCGCCGCCGGTCATTCAGAGTGGGAGAACGTGCAGGCACCTCCGAGCCCCTGATGACTTTCGAAGGCCCCCCGCGCCAAAACGCTTGGGCCCACGTTCCCACTCTTCAGCGCCCTCAGCTCGGCCTGCCCCTCCGTTCGCCGCACCTCCAGCAGATCGGGCTTGCGGGAGTCCTGGGGGCTAACCCTAACTCTAGGTGGGCTCCTGAGGGGCCCCACCCAAGGGGCCTGGTGCCCCAACGCCGGGGATTGAGGACCCGAGACCAAGCGCCGGACTTTACCCGCAGCCCCCCCGCCACCTGGGCCGCTAGGGGGCCCGCCGGTCATTCAGGGCGTGAGAACGGGCAGGGCCCTCTGTGTCCCAGGCAACCTTCGAAGGCCCCCCCACGCCAAAACGGTTGGGCCTACGCTCCCACTCCTCAGAGCCCTCAGCTCGGCCTACCCCTCTGCTCGCCGCACATCCAGCAGGTCGGGCTTGCCGGCCTCCCGGGGGCTAACACTAACTCTAGGTGGGCTCCTGAGGGGCCCCACACAAGGTGCCTGGCGCCACAGCGGCGGAGGTTGGGGACCCGAGACCCAGCGCCGGACTCACCCTGCAGCCCCCCGCCACCTGGGCCTCTAGGGGGCCCACCGGTCCTACGGGGCGGGAGAAGGGCAGGGCCCTCCTAGCCCCTGAGGATCTTCGAAGTCCCCCACGCCAAAACCTGTGGGCCCACGGTCCCGCTCGCCAGCTCCGTCCCCTCGGCCCGCCCCACCGCGTGCCACACAGCCAGGGGATTGGGCCTGACGGGCTCCTGGGGGCTAACCCTAACCCTTGTTGGTCCCGAGGGGCCCCTCCCAAGGGGCCTTGCGCTGCCACGCCCGGGATCCTGGACGTCCTAGCCCAGGGCCGGACACACCCTGAAGCCCCCCGCCACCAGGGCCGCTAGGGGCGCCGCCGGTCATTCAGGCGGGAGAAGGGGCAGGGCCCTCCTAGCCCCTGAGGATCTTCGAAGGCCCCCACGCCAAAACCTGTGGGCCCATGGTCCCGCTCGCCAGCTCTGTCCACTCGGCCCGCCCCACCGCGCGCCACACAGCTAGGGGATTGGGCCTGACGGCCTCCTGGGGCTAACGCAAACCCTAGGTGGGTCCCCGAGGGCCCATCCCAAGGATCTTGGCACCCCAACGCTGGGGATTGGGAACCTCCAAACCCCAGCGCTGGACTCACCCTGCAGCCCCCCGCCAACCGGGCCGCTAGGGGCGCTGCCGGTCATTCAGGGGGGGAGAACAGGTAGGGCCCTCTGAGCCCCCGGGGAGCTTCGAAGGCCCCCTGCGCCAAAACACTTGGGCCCACGCTCCGCTCTCCAGCGCCCTCCCCTCGGCCCGCCCCCCGGCTCGCCACACCGCCGGTGGATCCTGCCTGCCGGCGTCCTGGGGGCTAATCCTAACCCTAGGTGGGCCCCCGAGGGGCCCCTCCCAAGGGTCCTGGCACCGCAACTCCGGGCATTGGGGACCCCCGAGCCCCAGGGCAAGACTAACACTGCTGCCCCTCCACCACCTGGGCCACTAGGGGCGCTGCCGCTCATTCAGGGCTGGAGAAAGGGCAGGGCCCTCTGAGCCCCCGCCGACCTTCGATGGCCCCCTGCCCCAAAGCGCTTGGGCCCATGTTCCCACTAGTCAGCGCCCTCACCTCAACCGGCCCCTCCGCTCGAAAGACAGCAGGCGGATCGGACCTGCCGGCCACCTGGGGGTAACCTTAACCCTAGGGCTGTCCCGGAGGGGCCCCTCCCAAGGGGTCTTGCGCGGCCATGCCGGGGATCCTGGACGTCCTAGCCCCAGGGCCGGACTCACCCTGCAGCCCCCTGGCACCCGGGCTGCTAGGGGCGCCGCCGGTTATTCAGGCGGAGAAGGGGCAGGGCCCTCGGAGCCCCCGACCTCCTTAGAAGGCCCCGCGCCAAAACCTGTGGGCCCACGGTCCCGCTCGCCAGCTCCCTCCCCTCGGTCCGCCCCACCGCGAGCCACACAGCCAGGGGATTGGGCCTGAAGGCCTCCTGGGGGCTAACCCAAACCCTAGGTGGGTCCCCGAGGGGCCCATCCCAAGGGGCTTGGTGCCCCAATGCCGGGGATTGGGAACCTCCAAACCCCAGCGCTGGACTCACCCTGCAGCCCCCCGCCACCCGGGCCGCTTCAGCCGCCGCCGATCATTCAGGCGGGGAGAACGGGTAGGGCCCTCTGAGCCCCTGGGGAGCTTCGAAGGCCCCCTGCGCCAAAACACTTGGGGCCACGCTCCGCTCTCCAGCGCCCTCTCCTCCGGCCGCCACCCCCCCCCCCCGCTCGCCACACCGCCCGTGGATCCTTCCTGCCGGCCTCCTGGGGGCTAATTCTAACCTTTGTTCGGCCCCGAAGGGCCACTCCCAAGGGGCCTAGCACCGCAACGCCGGGGATTGGGACTCCCGAGCCCCAGCGCTGGACTCACCCTTTGCCCCACCGCCACCCAGGCCATTATTGGCGCTGCCTATCATTCAGAGCGGGAGAACGTGCAGGGCACTCCGAGCCCCTGACAACTTTTGAAGGCGCCCCCCCGCGCCAAAACGCTTGGGCCCACGCTCCCAGTCCTCAGCGCCCTCAGCTCGGCCTGCCCCTCTGCTCGCCGCACATCCAGCAGATCGGGCTTGCGGGACTCCTGGGGGCTAACCCGAACTCTAGGTGGGTTCCTGAGGGGCCCCACCCAAGGGGCCTGGCGCCCCAACGCCGGGGATTGGGGACCCGAGACCGAGCGCTGGACTTTACCCGCAGCCCCCAGGCACCTGGGCCGCAGGGGCGCTGCCGGTCATTTAGGCGGGAGAAGGGGCAGGGCCCTCCGAACCCCCGCCGACCTTCGATGGCCCCCCTCCCCAAAGGGCTTGGGCCCACGTTCCCACTAGTCAGCGCCCTCACCTCAACCTGTCGCTCCGCTCAAAAAACAGCAGGCGAATCAGACCTGCCGGCCTCCTGGGGGCTAACCCTAACCCTAGGTCGGTCCCCGAGGGGCCCCTCCCAAGGGGCCTGGAGAGGCACGCCGGGGATCCTGTACCTCCTAGCCACAGGGCCCGACACACCCTGCAGCCCCCGCCACAGGGGCCGCTAGGGGCGCCGCCGGTCATTCAGGCGGGAAAAGGGGCAGGGCCCTCCTAGCCCCTAAGGATCGTCGAAGGCCCCCACGCCAAAACCTGTGGTCCCAAGGTCCCGCTCGCCAGCTCCGTCCCCTCGGCCCGCCCCACCGCGCGCCACACAGCCAGGGGATTGGGCCTGACGGCCTCCTGGGGGCTAACGCAATCCCAGGTGGGTCCCTGAGGGGCCCATCCCAAGGGGCTTGGCGCCCCAACGCTGGGGATTGGGAACCTCCAAACCCCAGCGCTGGAATCACCCTGCAGCCCCCTGCCACCCGGGCCGCTAGGGGCGCCGCCGGTCATTCAGGGGGGAATGGGTAGGGCCCTCCGAGCCCCCGGCGAGCTTCCAAGGCCCCCGCGCCAAAACACTTGGGCCCAAGCTCCGCTCTCCAGCGCCCTCCCCTCCGGCTCCCCCCTCCCCCCCCCCCCCCCGCTAGCCACACCGCCGGTGGATCTTACCTGCCGGCCCCCTGGGGGCTAATCCTAACCCTAGTTCGGCCTCCAAGGGGCCCCTCCCAAGGGGCCTGGCACTGCAACGCGGGGGATTGGGACCCCCGAGCCCCAGCGCTGGACTCACCCTCCGCCCCACCGCCACCCAGGCCGTTATTGGCGCCGCGGGTCATTCAGAGCGGGAGAACGTGCAGGGCATTCCGAGCCCCTGACGACTTTGGAAGGCCCCCCGCGCCAAAACGCTTGGGCCCACGCTCCCACTCCTCAGCCCCCTCAGCTCAGCCTGCCCCTCCGCTCGCGGCACATCCAGCAGATAGGGCTTGCCAGCCTCCTGGGGGCTAACCCTAACTCTAGGTGGGCTCCTGAGGGGCACCTCCCCAGGGGCCTGGCGCCCCAACGCAGGGGATTGGGGACCGGAGACCCAGCGCCGGACTCACCCTGCAGCCCCCCGCCACCTGGGTCGCTAGGGAGCCCGCCGGTCATTCAGGGCGTGAGAACGGGCAGGGCCCTCTGTGCCCAGGTAACTTTCGAAGGCCCCCCCCGCTCCAAAATGTTTGGGCCAAGGCTCCACCTCGCCAGCGCCCTCACTCCGCCCGCCCCTCCACTCGCTGCACTGCAGGCGTTTCGGGCCTGCCGGCATCCTTCTTGCTAACCCTAACCCTAGGTCGGTCCCCGAGAGGCCCCTGACAAGGGGCCTGGGGCCGCAATGCTGGAGATTGGGGACCCCCGAGCCCCAGGGCAAGACTAACACTGCTGCCGTCCACCACCTGGGCCACTAGGGGCGCTGTCTCTCATTCAGGCCTGGAGAAGGGGCAGGGCCCTCCGAGCCCCCGCGGACCTTCGATGGCCCCCCGCCCCCAAAGCGCTTGGGCCCACGTTCCCACTAGTCAGCGCCCTCACCTCAACCCGCCACTCCGCTCGAAACACAGCAGCCGGATCGGACCTGCCGGCCTCCTGGGGGCTAACCCTAACCCTAGGTCGGTTCCCGAGGGCCCCTCCCAAGGGCCATGCGCCGCCATGCCCGGGATCCTGGACGTCCTACCCCAGGGCCGGACTCACCCTGCAGCCACCCGCCACCCGGGCCGCTAGGAGCGCTGCCGGTCATTCAGGCGGTAGAAGGGCCAGGGTCCTACAAGCCCCTGACGACCTTCAAAGGCCGCCCCAGCGCCAAAACCTGTGGGCCCACGGTCCCGCTCACCAGCTCCCTCCCCAGGCCCGAAGGAACGCGCGCTACACAGCCAGGGATTGGGCCTGATGGCCTCCTGGGGGCTAAGCCTAACCCAAGGTGGGTCCCCGAGGGGCCCATCCCAAGGCGCTTGGCGCCCCAACGCCAGGGATTGGGGACCCGAGACCCAGCACCGGATTCACCCTGCAGCCCCCCACCCCCGGGGGCCGCTAGGGGGCCCGCCGGTTAATCAGGGGGGGAGAACGGGCAGGGCACTCTGAGCCCCCAGCGACCTTCGAAGGCCCCCTGCGCCAAAATGTTTGGGCCCTGGCTTCTGCTCGCCAGCGCCCTCACTCGCGTCCGCCCCTCCACTCCACGCACAGCCGGCATTTCGGGCCTGCCGGCATCCTGCTTGCTAACCCTAACCCTAGGTCAGTCCCCGAGAGGCCCATTACAGGGGCCTGGGGCTGCAACGCTGGGGATTGGGGACTCCTAGCCCCAGGACCAAACTAACACTGCTTTCCTCCACCACCTGGGCCACTAGGGGCACTGCCGCTCATTCAGGGCAGGAGAACATACAGGGCCCTCCCAGCCCCCCGGACCCTCGATGCACCTGCTCCCCAAGCGCTTGGACCCACGTTGCCACTAGTCAGCGCCCTCACCTCAACCCGCCCCTCCGCTCGAAACACAGCAGGCGGATCGGACTACCATACTCCTGGAGGCTAATCCTAACCCTAGGTCGGTCCCCGAAGGGCCCATCTCAAGGGCTTGGCGCCCCAACGCTGGGGATTGGGACCCTCCGAACCCCAGCGCTGGACTCACCCTGCAGCCCCCCGCCACCCCGGGCCGCTAGGGGCGCCGCCAGTCATTCAGGCTCGAGAACTGGTAGGGCCCTCCAAGCCCCTGGCGAGCTTCGTAGGCCGCCTGCGCCAAAACACTTGGGCCCACGCTCCCACTCACCAGCGCCCTCCCCTCGGCCCGCCCCCCCCCCTCGCCACACCGCCCATGGATCCTGCCTGCCGGCCTCCTCGGGCTAATCCTAACCCTAGGTCGGCCCCAAGGGCTCCTCCCAAGAGGTCTGGCACCGCAATGCCAGAGATTGGGGACCCCCCGCCCCAGCGCTGGACTCACCCTCCGCCACACCGCCACCCGGGCCTTTATTGGCGCCGCTGCTCATTCGGGCGGGAGAATGTGCAGGGCACACCGAGCCCCTGGCGCATTTCGAAAGGCCCCCACGCCAAACTCTTGGGCCCCCCGCTCCCACTCCTCAACGCCCTCAGCTCGGCCTGCCCCTCCGCTCGCTGCAACATCCAGCAGATCGGGCTTGCCGGCCTCCTGGGGGCTAACCCTAACTCTAGGTGGGCTCCTTAGGGGCCCCTCGCAAGGGGCCTGGTGCCCCAACGCCTGGGATTGGGGACCCCGAGACCCAGCGCTGGACTCACCCTCCGCCCCACCGCCACCCGGGCCGTTATTGGCGCCGCCTGTCATCAGGGCGGCAGAACAGGCAGGGCCCTCCGAGCCCCCTTCCACATTCGATGGCCCCCGCCCAAGGCGCTTGGGCCCACGTTGCCACTAGTCAGCGCCCTCACCTCAACCCGCCCCTCCGCTGGAAACACAGCAAGCAGATTGCACCTGCCGGCCGCATGGGGGCTAACGTGAACCCTAGGTTGGTCCCCGATGGGACCCTCCCAGGGGCTTGGCAACCCAACGCCGGGGATTGGGAACCACTGAACCCAGCGGTGAATCACCCTGCAGGCCCCCCCGCCACTCCGGCCGCTAGGGGCGCCCGCCGTTCATTCAAGCGGGAGAGGGAAGCAGGGCCCTCCTAGACCCTGATGACCTTCGAAGGCCCCTGCGCCAAAATGGTTGGGCCCTTGCTCCCACTCCTCAGCGCCCTCAGCTCGGCCTACCCCTCTGATCGCCGCACATCCAGCAGGTCGGGCTTGCCGGCCTCCCGGGGGCTAACACTACTCTAGGTGAGTTCCTGAGGGGCCCCACCCAAGGGCCCGGCGCCGCAGCGGCGGAGGTTGGGGACCAGAGACCCAGCGCCGGACTCACCCTGCAGCCCCCCGCCACCTGGGCCTCTAGGGGGCCCACCGGTCATACAGGGCGGGAGAACGGGCAGGGCACTCTGAGCTCCCGGCTACCTTCGAAGGACCCCCTCGCCAAATGTTTGGCCCCAGGCTTCCGCTCGCCGGCGCCCTCATTCGGCCCGCCCCTCCACTCGCTGCACAGCGTTCATTTCGGGCCTGCCGGCATCCTGCTTGCTAACCCTGACCCTAGGTAGTCCCCGAGAGGCCCCAGACAAGGGGCCTGGGGCTGCAACACTGGGGATTGGGGACCCCCGAGCCCCAGGGCCAGACTAACACTGCTGCCCCTCCACCACCTGGGCACTAGGGGCGCTGCCGCTCATTCCCGGCGGGAGAACGGGCAGGGCCCTCCGGCACCCGCCGACCTTCGATGGCCCCCCCCGCCCCAAAGCGCTTGGGCCCACGTTCCCTCTAGTCAGCGCCCTCACCTCAACCTGCCCCACCGCTCCAAACACAGCAGGCGGATTGGACCTGCCGGCCTCCTGGGGGCTAACCCTAACCCCAGGTCAGTCCCCGAGGGTCCCCTCCGAAGGGGCCTTGTGCAGCCACGCCCGGGATCCTGGACGTCCTAGCCCCAGGGCCGGACACACCCTGAAGCCCCCGCCACCAGGGCCGCTAGGGGCGCCGCCGGTCATTCAGGCGGGAGAACGGGCAGGGCCCTACTAGCCCCTGAGGCTCTTCGAAGGCCCCCACGCCAAAACCTGTGGGCCCACGGTCCCGCTTGCCAGCTCCGTCCCCTCGGCCCGCCCCTCCGCGCGCCACACAGCCAGGGGATTGGGCCTGACGGCCTCCTGGGGGCTCACGCAAACCCTAGGTGGGTCCCCAAGGGGACCATCCCAAGGGGTTTGGCGCCCCAACGCCGGGAATTGGGAACCTCCAAACCCTAGCGCTGGACTCACCCTGCAGCCCCACGCCACCAGGGCCACTAGGAGCGCTGCCGGTCATTAAGGGGGGGAGAACGGGTAAGGCCCTTCGAATTCCCGGGGAGCTTCGAAGGCCCCTGCGCCTAAACACTTGGGCCCACGCTCCGCTCTCCAGCGCCCTCCCCTCCGGCCGCCCCCTCCCCGCTCGCACACACCGCCCCTGGATCCTGCCTGCCGGCCTCCTGGGGGCTAATCCTAACCCTTGTTCGGCTCCCGAGGGGCCACTCCCAAGGGGCCTGGCACCGCAACGCCGGGGATTGGGACCCCCGAGCCCCAGCGCTGGACTCACCCTCTGCCCCACCGCCACCCAGGCCGTTATTGGCGCCGCCGGTCATTCAGAGTGGGAGAACGTGCAGGCACTCCGAGCCCCTGATGACTTTCGAAGGCCCCCCGCGCCAAAACGCTTGGGCCCACGTTCCCACTCTTCAGCGCCCTCAGCTCGGCCTGCCCCTCCGTTCGCCGCACCTCCAGCAGATCGGGCTTGCGGGAGTCCTGGGGGCTAACCCTAACTCTAGGTGGGCTCCTGAGGGGCCCCACCCAAGGGGCCTGGTGCCCCAACGCCGGGGATTGAGGACCCGAGACCAAGCGCCGGACTTTACCCGCAGCCCCCCGCCACCTGGGCCGCTAGGGGGCCCGCCGGTCATTCAGGGCGTGAGAACGGGCAGGGCCCTCTGTGTCCCAGGCAACCTTCGAAGGCCCCCCCACGCCAAAACGGTTGGGCCTACGCTCCCACTCCTCAGAGCCCTCAGCTCGGCCTACCCCTCTGCTCGCCGCACATCCAGCAGGTCGGGCTTGCCGGCCTCCCGGGGGCTAACACTAACTCTAGGTGGGCTCCTGAGGGGCCCCACACAAGGTGCCTGGCGCCACAGCGGCGGAGGTTGGGGACCCGAGACCCAGCGCCGGACTCACCCTGCAGCCCCCCGCCACCTGGGCCTCTAGGGGGCCCACCGGTCCTACGGGGCGGGAGAAGGGGCAGGGCCCTCCTAGCCCCTGAGGATCTTCGAAGTCCCCCACGCCAAAACCTGTGGGCCCACGGTCCCGCTCGCCAGCTCCGTCCCCTCGGCCCGCCCCACCGCGTGCCACACAGCCAGGGGATTGGGCCTGACGGGCTCCTGGGGGCTAACCCTAACCCTTGTTGGTCCCCGAGGGGCCCCTCCCAAGGGGCCTTGCGCTGCCACGCCCGGGATCCTGGACGTCCTAGCCCCAGGGCCGGACACACCCTGAAGCCCCCGCCACCAGGGCCGCTAGGGGCGCCGCCGGTCATTCAGGCGGGAGAAGGGGCAGGGCCCTCCTAGCCCCTGAGGATCTTCGAAGGCCCCCACGCCAAAACCTGTGGGCCCATGGTCCCGCTCGCCAGCTCTGTCCACTCGGCCCGCCCCACCGCGCGCCACACAGCTAGGGGATTGGGCCTGACGGCCTCCTGGGGGCTAACGCAAACCCTAGGTGGGTCCCCGAGGGGCCCATCCCAAGGATCTTGGCACCCCAACGCTGGGGATTGGGAACCTCCAAACCCCAGCGCTGGACTCACCCTGCAGCCCCCCGCCAACCGGGCCGCTAGGGGCGCTGCCGGTCATTCAGGGGGGGAGAACAGGTAGGGCCCTCTGAGCCCCCGGGGAGCTTCGAAGGCCCCCTGCGCCAAAACACTTGGGCCCACGCTCCGCTCTCCAGCGCCCTCCCCTCGGCCCGCCCCCCGGCTCGCCACACCGCCGGTGGATCCTGCCTGCCGGCGTCCTGGGGGCTAATCCTAACCCTAGGTGGGCCCCCGAGGGGCCCCTCCCAAGGGTCCTGGCACCGCAACTCCGGGCATTGGGGACCCCCGAGCCCCAGGGCAAGACTAACACTGCTGCCCCTCCACCACCTGGGCCACTAGGGGCGCTGCCGCTCATTCAGGGCTGGAGAAAGGGCAGGGCCCTCTGAGCCCCCGCCGACCTTCGATGGCCCCCTGCCCCAAAGCGCTTGGGCCCATGTTCCCACTAGTCAGCGCCCTCACCTCAACCGGCCCCTCCGCTCGAAAGACAGCAGGCGGATCGGACCTGCCGGCCACCTGGGGGTAACCTTAACCCTAGGGCTGTCCCGGAGGGGCCCCTCCCAAGGGGTCTTGCGCGGCCATGCCGGGGATCCTGGACGTCCTAGCCCCAGGGCCGGACTCACCCTGCAGCCCCCTGGCACCCGGGCTGCTAGGGGCGCCGCCGGTTATTCAGGCGGGAGAAGGGGCAGGGCCCTCGGAGCCCCCGACCTCCTTAGAAGGCCCCGCGCCAAAACCTGTGGGCCCACGGTCCCGCTCGCCAGCTCCCTCCCCTCGGTCCGCCCCACCGCGAGCCACACAGCCAGGGGATTGGGCCTGAAGGCCTCCTGGGGGCTAACCCAAACCCTAGGTGGGTCCCCGAGGGGCCCATCCCAAGGGGCTTGGTGCCCCAATGCCGGGGATTGGGAACCTCCAAACCCCAGCGCTGGACTCACCCTGCAGCCCCCCGCCACCCGGGCCGCTTCAGCCGCCGCCGATCATTCAGGCGGGGAGAACGGGTAGGGCCCTCTGAGCCCCTGGGGAGCTTCGAAGGCCCCCTGCGCCAAAACACTTGGGGCCACGCTCCGCTCTCCAGCGCCCTCTCCTCCGGCCGCCCACCCCCCCCCCCGCTCGCCACACCGCCCGTGGATCCTTCCTGCCGGCCTCCTGGGGGCTAATTCTAACCTTTGTTCGGCCCCGAAGGGCCACTCCCAAGGGGCCTAGCACCGCAACGCCGGGGATTGGGACTCCCGAGCCCCAGCGCTGGACTCACCCTTTGCCCCACCGCCACCCAGGCCATTATTGGCGCTGCCTATCATTCAGAGCGGGAGAACGTGCAGGGCACTCCGAGCCCCTGACAACTTTTGAAGGCCCCCCCGCGCCAAAACGCTTGGGCCCACGCTCCCAGTCCTCAGCGCCCTCAGCTCGGCCTGCCCCTCTGCTCGCCGCACATCCAGCAGATCGGGCTTGCGGGACTCCTGGGGGCTAACCCGAACTCTAGGTGGGTTCCTGAGGGGCCCCACCCAAGGGGCCTGGCGCCCCAACGCCGGGGATTGGGGACCCGAGACCGAGCGCTGGACTTTACCCGCAGCCCCCAGGCACCTGGGCCGCAGGGGCGCTGCCGGTCATTTAGGCGGGAGAAGGGGCAGGGCCCTCCGAACCCCCGCCGACCTTCGATGGCCCCCCTCCCCAAAGGGCTTGGGCCCACGTTCCCACTAGTCAGCGCCCTCACCTCAACCTGTCGCTCCGCTCAAAAAACAGCAGGCGAATCAGACCTGCCGGCCTCCTGGGGGCTAACCCTAACCCTAGGTCGGTCCCCGAGGGGCCCCTCCCAAGGGGCCTGGAGAGGCACGCCGGGGATCCTGTACCTCCTAGCCACAGGGCCCGACACACCCTGCAGCCCCCGCCACAGGGGCCGCTAGGGGCGCCGCCGGTCATTCAGGCGGGAAAAGGGGCAGGGCCCTCCTAGCCCCTAAGGATCGTCGAAGGCCCCCACGCCAAAACCTGTGGTCCCAAGGTCCCGCTCGCCAGCTCCGTCCCCTCGGCCCGCCCCACCGCGCGCCACACAGCCAGGGGATTGGGCCTGACGGCCTCCTGGGGGCTAACGCAATCCCAGGTGGGTCCCTGAGGGGCCCATCCCAAGGGGCTTGGCGCCCCAACGCTGGGGATTGGGAACCTCCAAACCCCAGCGCTGGAATCACCCTGCAGCCCCCTGCCACCCGGGCCGCTAGGGGCGCCGCCGGTCATTCAGGGGGGAATGGGTAGGGCCCTCCGAGCCCCCGGCGAGCTTCCAAGGCCCCCGCGCCAAAACACTTGGGCCCAAGCTCCGCTCTCCAGCGCCCTCCCCTCCGGCTCCCCCCTCCCCCCCCCCCCCGCTAGCCACACCGCCGGTGGATCTTACCTGCCGGCCCCCTGGGGGCTAATCCTAACCCTAGTTCGGCCTCCAAGGGGCCCCTCCCAAGGGGCCTGGCACTGCAACGCGGGGGATTGGGACCCCCGAGCCCCAGCGCTGGACTCACCCTCCGCCCCACCGCCACCCAGGCCGTTATTGGCGCCGCGGGTCATTCAGAGCGGGAGAACGTGCAGGGCATTCCGAGCCCCTGACGACTTTGGAAGGCCCCCCGCGCCAAAACGCTTGGGCCCACGCTCCCACTCCTCAGCCCCCTCAGCTCAGCCTGCCCCTCCGCTCGCGGCACATCCAGCAGATAGGGCTTGCCAGCCTCCTGGGGGCTAACCCTAACTCTAGGTGGGCTCCTGAGGGGCACCTCCCCAGGGGCCTGGCGCCCCAACGCAGGGGATTGGGGACCGGAGACCCAGCGCCGGACTCACCCTGCAGCCCCCCGCCACCTGGGTCGCTAGGGAGCCCGCCGGTCATTCAGGGCGTGAGAACGGGCAGGGCCCTCTGTGCCCCAGGTAACTTTCGAAGGCCCCCCCCGCTCCAAAATGTTTGGGCCAAGGCTCCACCTCGCCAGCGCCCTCACTCCGCCCGCCCCTCCACTCGCTGCACTGCAGGCGTTTCGGGCCTGCCGGCATCCTTCTTGCTAACCCTAACCCTAGGTCGGTCCCCGAGAGGCCCCTGACAAGGGGCCTGGGGCCGCAATGCTGGAGATTGGGGACCCCCGAGCCCCAGGGCAAGACTAACACTGCTGCCGTCCACCACCTGGGCCACTAGGGGCGCTGTCTCTCATTCAGGCCTGGAGAAGGGGCAGGGCCCTCCGAGCCCCCGCGGACCTTCGATGGCCCCCCGCCCCAAAGCGCTTGGGCCCACGTTCCCACTAGTCAGCGCCCTCACCTCAACCCGCCACTCCACTCGAAACACAGCAGCCGGATCGGACCTGCCGGCCTCCTGGGGGCTAACCCTAACCCTAGGTCGGTTCCCGAGGGGCCCCTCCCAAGGGGCCATGCGCCGCCATGCCCGGGATCCTGGACGTCCTACCCCAGGGCCGGACTCACCCTGCAGCCACCCGCCACCCGGGCCGCTAGGAGCGCTGCCGGTCATTCAGGCGGTAGAAGGGCCAGGGTCCTACAAGCCCCTGACGACCTTCAAAGGCCGCCCCAGCGCCAAAACCTGTGGGCCCACGGTCCCGCTCACCAGCTCCCTCCCCAGGCCCGAAGGAACGCGCGCTACACAGCCAGGGGATTGGGCCTGATGGCCTCCTGGGGGCTAAGCCTAACCCAAGGTGGGTCCCCGAGGGGCCCATCCCAAGGCGCTTGGCGCCCCAACGCCAGGGATTGGGGACCCGAGACCCAGCACCGGATTCACCCTGCAGCCCCCCACCCCCGGGGCCGCTAGGGGGCCCGCCGGTTAATCAGGGGGGGAGAACGGGCAGGGCACTCTGAGCCCCCAGCGACCTTCGAAGGCCCCCTGCGCCAAAATGTTTGGGCCCAGGCTTCTGCTCGCCAGCGCCCTCACTCCGTCCGCCCCTCCACTCACAGCACAGCCGGCATTTCGGGCCTGCCGGCATCCTGCTTGCTAACCCTAACCCTAGGTCAGTCCCCGAGAGGCCCATTACAAGGGGCCTGGGGCTGCAACGCTGGGGATTGGGGACTCCTGAGCCCCAGGACCAAACTAACACTGCTTTCCTCCACCACCTGGGCCACTAGGGGCACTGCCGCTCATTCAGGGCAGGAGAACATACAGGGCCCTCCCAGCCCCCCGGACCCTCGATGCACCTGCTCCCCAAGCGCTTGGACCCACGTTGCCACTAGTCAGCGCCCTCACCTCAACCCGCCCCTCCGCTCGAAACACAGCAGGCGGATCGGACTACCATACTCCTGGAGGCTAATCCTAACCCTAGGTCGGTCCCCGAAGGGCCCATCTCAAGGGGCTTGGCGCCCCAACGCTGGGGATTGGGACCCTCCGAACCCCAGCGCTGGACTCACCCTGCAGCCCCCCGCCACCCGGGCCGCTAGGGGCGCCGCCAGTCATTCAGGCTCGAGAACTGGTAGGGCCCTCCAAGCCCCTGGCGAGCTTCGTAGGCCGCCTGCGCCAAAACACTTGGGCCCACGCTCCCACTCACCAGCGCCCTCCCCTCGGCCCGCCCCCCCCCCCTCGCCACACCGCCCATGGATCCTGCCTGCCGGCCTCCTCGGGGCTAATCCTAACCCTAGGTCGGCCCCCAAGGGGCTCCTCCCAAGAGGTCTGGCACCGCAATGCCAGAGATTGGGGACCCCCGCCCCAGCGCTGGACTCACCCTCCGCCACACCGCCACCCGGGCCTTTATTGGCGCCGCTGCTCATTCAGGGCGGGAGAATGTGCAGGGCACACCGAGCCCCTGGCGCATTTCGAAGGCCCCCACGCCAAACTCTTGGGCCCCCGCTCCCACTCCTCAACGCCCTCAGCTCGGCCTGCCCCTCCGCTCGCTGCACATCCAGCAGATCGGGCTTGCCGGCCTCCTGGGGGCTAACCCTAACTCTAGGTGGGCTCCTTAGGGGCCCCTCGCAAGGGGCCTGGTGCCCCAACGCCTGGGATTGGGGACCCGAGACCCAGCGCTGGACTCACCCTCCGCCCCACCGCCACCCGGGCCGTTATTGGCGCCGCCTGTCATCAGGGCGGCAGAACAGGCAGGGCCCTCCGAGCCCCCTTCCACATTCGATGGCCCCCCGCCCCAAGGCGCTTGGGCCCACGTTGCCACTAGTCAGCGCCCTCACCTCAACCCGCCCCTCCGCTGGAAACACAGCAAGCAGATTGCACCTGCCGGCCGCATGGGGGCTAACGTGAACCCTAGGTTGGTCCCCGATGGGACCCTCCCAAGGGGCTTGGCAACCCAACGCCGGGGATTGGGAACCACTGAACCCCAGCGGTGGAATCACCCTGCAGGCCCCCGCCACTCCGGCCGCTAGGGGCGCCGCCGTTCATTCAAGCGGGAGAGGGAGCAGGGCCCTCCTAGACCCTGATGACCTTCGAAGGCCCCTGCGCCAAAATGGTTGGGCCCTTGCTCCCACTCCTCAGCGCCCTCAGCTCGGCCTACCCCTCTGATCGCCGCACATCCAGCAGGTCGGGCTTGCCGGCCTCCCGGGGGCTAACACTAACTCTAGGTGAGTTCCTGAGGGGCCCCACCCAAGGGCCCGGCGCCGCAGCGGCGGAGGTTGGGGACCAGAGACCCAGCGCCGGACTCACCCTGCAGCCCCCCGCCACCTGGGCCTCTAGGGGGCCCACCGGTCATACAGGGCGGGAGAACGGGCAGGGCACTCTGAGCTCCCGGCTACCTTCGAAGGACCCCTCGCCAAATGTTTGGCCCCAGGCTTCCGCTCGCCGGCGCCCTCATTCGGCCCGCCCCTCCACTCGCTGCACAGCGTTCATTTCGGGCCTGCCGGCATCCTGCTTGCTAACCCTGACCCTAGGTAGTCCCCGAGAGGCCCCAGACAAGGGGCCTGGGGCTGCAACACTGGGGATTGGGGACCCCCGAGCCCCAGGGCCAGACTAACACTGCTGCCCCTCCACCACCTGGGCACTAGGGGCGCTGCCGCTCATTCCCGGCGGGAGAACGGGCAGGGCCCTCCGGCACCCGCCGACCTTCGATGGCCCCCCCCGCCCCAAAGCGCTTGGGCCCACGTTCCCTCTAGTCAGCGCCCTCACCTCAACCTGCCCCACCGCTCCAAACACAGCAGGCGGATTGGACCTGCCGGCCTCCTGGGGGCTAACCCTAACCCCAGGTCAGTCCCCGAGGGTCCCCTCCGAAGGGGCCTTGTGCAGCCACGCCCGGGATCCTGGACGTCCTAGCCCCAGGGCCGGACACACCCTGAAGCCCCCGCCACCAGGGCCGCTAGGGGCGCCGCCGGTCATTCAGGCGGGAGAACGGGCAGGGCCCTACTAGCCCCTGAGGCTCTTCGAAGGCCCCCACGCCAAAACCTGTGGGCCCACGGTCCCGCTTGCCAGCTCCGTCCCCTCGGCCCGCCCCTCCGCGCGCCACACAGCCAGGGGATTGGGCCTGACGGCCTCCTGGGGGCTCACGCAAACCCTAGGTGGGTCCCCAAGGGGACCATCCCAAGGGGTTTGGCGCCCCAACGCCGGGAATTGGGAACCTCCAAACCCTAGCGCTGGACTCACCCTGCAGCCCCACGCCACCAGGGCCACTAGGAGCGCTGCCGGTCATTAAGGGGGGGAGAACGGGTAAGGCCCTTCGAATTCCCGGGGAGCTTCGAAGGCCCCTGCGCCTAAACACTTGGGCCCACGCTCCGCTCTCCAGCGCCCTCCCCTCCGGCCGCCCCCTCCCCGCTCGCCACACCGCCCCTGGATCCTGCCTGCCGGCCTCCTGGGGGCTAATCCTAACCCTTGTTCGGCTCCCGAGGGGCCACTCCCAAGGGGCCTGGCACCGCAACGCCGGGGATTGGGACCCCCGAGCCCCAGCGCTGGACTCACCCTCTGCCCCACCGCCACCCAGGCCGTTATTGGCGCCGCCGGTCATTCAGAGTGGGAGAACGTGCAGGCACTCCGAGCCCCTGATGACTTTCGAAGGCCCCCCGCGCCAAAACGCTTGGGCCCACGTTCCCACTCTTCAGCGCCCTCAGCTCGGCCTGCCCCTCCGTTCGCCGCACCTCCAGCAGATCGGGCTTGCGGGAGTCCTGGGGGCTAACCCTAACTCTAGGTGGGCTCCTGAGGGGCCCCACCCAAGGGGCCTGGTGCCCCAACGCCGGGGATTGAGGACCCGAGACCAAGCGCCGGACTTTACCCGCAGCCCCCCGCCACCTGGGCCGCTAGGGGGCCCGCCGGTCATTCAGGGCGTGAGAACGGGCAGGGCCCTCTGTGTCCCAGGCAACCTTCGAAGGCCCCCCCACGCCAAAACGGTTGGGCCTACGCTCCCACTCCTCAGAGCCCTCAGCTCGGCCTACCCCTCTGCTCGCCGCACATCCAGCAGGTCGGGCTTGCCGGCCTCCCGGGGGCTAACACTAACTCTAGGTGGGCTCCTGAGGGGCCCCACACAAGGTGCCTGGCGCCACAGCGGCGGAGGTTGGGGACCCGAGACCCAGCGCCGGACTCACCCTGCAGCCCCCCGCCACCTGGGCCTCTAGGGGGCCCACCGGTCCTACGGGGCGGGAGAAGGGGCAGGGCCCTCCTAGCCCCTGAGGATCTTCGAAGTCCCCCACGCCAAAACCTGTGGGCCCACGGTCCCGCTCGCCAGCTCCGTCCCCTCGGCCCGCCCCACCGCGCGCCACACAGCCAGGGGATTGGGCCTGACGGGCTCCTGGGGGCTAACCCTAACCCTTGTTGGTCCCCGAGGGGCCCCTCCCAAGGGGCCTTGCGCTGCCACGCCCGGGATCCTGGACGTCCTAGCCCCAGGGCCGGACACACCCTGAAGCCCCCGCCACCAGGGCCGCTAGGGGCGCCGCCGGTCATTCAGGCGGGAGAAGGGGCAGGGCCCTCCTAGCCCCTGAGGATCTTCGAAGGCCCCCATGCCAAAACCTGTGGGCCCATGGTCCCGCTCGCCAGCTCTGTCCACTCGGCCCGCCCCACCGCGCGCCACACAGCTAGGGGATTGGGCCTGACGGCCTCCTGGGGGCTAACGCAAACCCTAGGTGGGTCCCCGAGGGGCCCATCCCAAGGATCTTGGCACCCCAACGCTGGGGATTGGGAACCTCCAAACCCCAGCGCTGGACTCACCCTGCAGCCCCCCGCCAACCGGGCCGCTAGGGGCGCTGCCGGTCATTCAGGGGGGGAGAACAGGTAGGGCCCTCTGAGCCCCCGGGGAGCTTCGAAGGCCCCCTGCGCCAAAACACTTGGGCCCACGCTCCGCTCTCCAGCGCCCTCCCCTCGGCCCGCCCCCCGGCTCGCCACACCGCCGGTGGATCCTGCCTGCCGGCGTCCTGGGGGCTAATCCTAACCCTAGGTGGGCCCCCGAGGGGCCCCTCCCAAGGGTCCTGGCACCGCAACTCCGGGCATTGGGGACCCCCGAGCCCCAGGGCAAGACTAACACTGCTGCCCCTCCACCACCTGGGCCACTAGGGGCGCTGCCGCTCATTCAGGGCTGGAGAAAGGGCAGGGCCCTCTGAGCCCCCGCCGACCTTCGATGGCCCCCTGCCCCAAAGCGCTTGGGCCCATGTTCCCACTAGTCAGCGCCCTCACCTCAACCGGCCCCTCCGCTCGAAAGACAGCAGGCGGATCGGACCTGCCGGCCACCTGGGGGTAACCTTAACCCTAGGGCTGTCCCGGAGGGGCCCCTCCCAAGGGGTCTTGCGCGGCCATGCCGGGGATCCTGGACGTCCTAGCCCCAGGGCCGGACTCACCCTGCAGCCCCCTGGCACCCGGGCTGCTAGGGGCGCCGCCGGTTATTCAGGCGGGAGAAGGGGCAGGGCCCTCGGAGCCCCCGACCTCCTTAGAAGGCCCCGCGCCAAAACCTGTGGGCCCACGGTCCCGCTCGCCAGCTCCCTCCCCTCGGTCCGCCCCACCGCGAGCCACACAGCCAGGGGATTGGGCCTGAAGGCCTCCTGGGGGCTAACCCAAACCCTAGGTGGGTCCCCGAGGGGCCCATCCCAAGGGGCTTGGTGCCCCAATGCCGGGGATTGGGAACCTCCAAACCCCAGCGCTGGACTCACCCTGCAGCCCCCCGCCACCCGGGCCGCTTCAGCCGCCGCCGATCATTCAGGCGGGGAGAACGGGTAGGGCCCTCTGAGCCCCTGGGGAGCTTCGAAGGCCCCCTGCGCCAAAACACTTGGGGCCACGCTCCGCTCTCCAGCGCCCTCTCCTCCGGCCGCCCACCCCCCCCCCCCCGCTCGCCACACCGCCCGTGGATCCTTCCTGCCGGCCTCCTGGGGGCTAATTCTAACCTTTGTTCGGCCCCGAAGGGCCACTCCCAAGGGGCCTAGCACCGCAACGCCGGGGATTGGGACTCCCGAGCCCCAGCGCTGGACTCACCCTTTGCCCCACCGCCACCCAGGCCATTATTGGCGCTGCCTATCATTCAGAGCGGGAGAACGTGCAGGGCACTCCGAGCCCCTGACAACTTTTGAAGGCCCCCCCGCGCCAAAACGCTTGGGCCCACGCTCCCAGTCCTCAGCGCCCTCAGCTCGGCCTGCCCCTCTGCTCGCCGCACATCCAGCAGATCGGGCTTGCGGGACTCCTGGGGGCTAACCCGAACTCTAGGTGGGTTCCTGAGGGGCCCCACCCAAGGGGCCTGGCGCCCCAACGCCGGGGATTGGGGACCCGAGACCGAGCGCTGGACTTTACCCGCAGCCCCCAGGCACCTGGGCCGCAGGGGCGCTGCCGGTCATTTAGGCGGGAGAAGGGGCAGGGCCCTCCGAACCCCCGCCGACCTTCGATGGCCCCCCTCCCCAAAGGGCTTGGGCCCACGTTCCCACTAGTCAGCGCCCTCACCTCAACCTGTCGCTCCGCTCAAAAAACAGCAGGCGAATCAGACCTGCCGGCCTCCTGGGGGCTAACCCTAACCCTAGGTCGGTCCCCGAGGGGCCCCTCCCAAGGGGCCTGGAGAGGCACGCCGGGGATCCTGTACCTCCTAGCCACAGGGCCCGACACACCCTGCAGCCCCCGCCACAGGGGCCGCTAGGGGCGCCGCCGGTCATTCAGGCGGGAAAAGGGGCAGGGCCCTCCTAGCCCCTAAGGATCGTCGAAGGCCCCCACGCCAAAACCTGTGGTCCCAAGGTCCCGCTCGCCAGCTCCGTCCCCTCGGCCCGCCCCACCGCGCGCCACACAGCCAGGGGATTGGGCCTGACGGCCTCCTGGGGGCTAACGCAATCCCAGGTGGGTCCCTGAGGGGCCCATCCCAAGGGGCTTGGCGCCCCAACGCTGGGGATTGGGAACCTCCAAACCCCAGCGCTGGAATCACCCTGCAGCCCCCTGCCACCCGGGCCGCTAGGGGCGCCGCCGGTCATTCAGGGGGGAATGGGTAGGGCCCTCCGAGCCCCCGGCGAGCTTCCAAGGCCCCCGCGCCAAAACACTTGGGCCCAAGCTCCGCTCTCCAGCGCCCTCCCCTCCGGCTCCCCCCTCCCCCCCCCCCCCGCTAGCCACACCGCCGGTGGATCTTACCTGCCGGCCCCCTGGGGGCTAATCCTAACCCTAGTTCGGCCTCCAAGGGGCCCCTCCCAAGGGGCCTGGCACTGCAACGCGGGGGATTGGGACCCCCGAGCCCCAGCGCTGGACTCACCCTCCGCCCCACCGCCACCCAGGCCGTTATTGGCGCCGCGGGTCATTCAGAGCGGGAGAACGTGCAGGGCATTCCGAGCCCCTGACGACTTTGGAAGGCCCCCCGCGCCAAAACGCTTGGGCCCACGCTCCCACTCCTCAGCCCCCTCAGCTCAGCCTGCCCCTCCGCTCGCGGCACATCCAGCAGATAGGGCTTGCCAGCCTCCTGGGGGCTAACCCTAACTCTAGGTGGGCTCCTGAGGGGCACCTCCCCAGGGGCCTGGCGCCCCAACGCAGGGGATTGGGGACCGGAGACCCAGCGCCGGACTCACCCTGCAGCCCCCCGCCACCTGGGTCGCTAGGGAGCCCGCCGGTCATTCAGGGCGTGAGAACGGGCAGGGCCCTCTGTGCCCCAGGTAACTTTCGAAGGCCCCCCCCGCTCCAAAATGTTTGGGCCAAGGCTCCACCTCGCCAGCGCCCTCACTCCGCCCGCCCCTCCACTCGCTGCACTGCAGGCATTTCGGGCCTGCCGGCATCCTTCTTGCTAACCCTAACCCTAGGTCGGTCCCCGAGAGGCCCCTGACAAGGGGCCTGGGGCCGCAATGCTGGAGATTGGGGACCCCCGAGCCCCAGGGCAAGACTAACACTGCTGCCGTCCACCACCTGGGCCACTAGGGGCGCTGTCTCTCATTCAGGCCTGGAGAAGGGGCAGGGCCCTCCGAGCCCCCGCGGACCTTCGATGGCCCCCCGCCCCAAAGCGCTTGGGCCCACGTTCCCACTAGTCAGCGCCCTCACCTCAACCCGCCACTCCGCTCGAAACACAGCAGCCGGATCGGACCTGCCGGCCTCCTGGGGGCTAACCCTAACCCTAGGTCGGTTCCCGAGGGGCCCCTCCCAAGGGGCCATGCGCCGCCATGCCCGGGATCCTGGACGTCCTACCCCAGGGCCGGACTCACCCTGCAGCCACCCGCCACCCGGGCCGCTAGGAGCGCTGCCGGTCATTCAGGCGGTAGAAGGGCCAGGGTCCTACAAGCCCCTGACGACCTTCAAAGGCCGCCCCAGCGCCAAAACCTGTGGGCCCACGGTCCCGCTCACCAGCTCCCTCCCCAGGCCCGAAGGAACGCGCGCTACACAGCCAGGGGATTGGGCCTGATGGCCTCCTGGGGGCTAAGCCTAACCCAAGGTGGGTCCCCGAGGGGCCCATCCCAAGGTGCTTGGCGCCCCAACGCCAGGGATTGGGGACCAGAGACCCAGCACCGGATTCACCCTGCAGCCCCCCGCCACCTGGGTCGCTAGGGAGCCCGCCGGTCATTCAGGGCGTGAGAACGGGCAGGGCACTCTGAGCCCCAGGTAACTTTCGAAGGCCCCCCCGCTCCAAAATGTTTGGGCCAAGGCTCCACCTCGCCAGCGCCCTCACTCCGCCCGCCCCTCCACTCGCTGCACTGCAGGCATTTCGGGCCTGCCGGCATCCTGCTTGCTAACCCTAACCCTAGGTCGGTCCCCGAGAGGCCCCTGACAAGGGGCCTGGGGCCGCAATGCTGGAGATTGGGGACCCCCGAGCCCCAGGGCAAGACTAACACTGCTGCCGTCCACCACCTGGGCCACTAGGGGCGCTGTCTCTCATTCAGGCCTGGAGAAGGGGCAGGGCCCTCCGAGCCCCCGCGGACCTTCGATGGCCCCCCGCCCCAAAGCGCTTGGGCCCACGTTCCCACTAGTCAGCGCCCTCACCTCAACCTGCCCCTCCGCTCGAAACACAGCAGGCAGATCAGACCTGTCGGCCTCCTGGGGGCTAACCCTAACCCTCGATGGTTCCTGAGGGGCCCCTCCCAAGGGGCCTTGCGCTGCCACGCCCGGGATCCTGGACGTCCTAGCCCCAGGGCCGGACACACCTGAAGCCCCCGCCACCAGGGCCGCTAGGGGCGCTGCCGGTCATTCAGGCGGGAGAAGGGGCAGGGCCCTCCTAGCCCCTGAGGATCTTCGAAGGCCCCCACGCCAAAACCTGTGGGCCCACGGTCCCGCTCGCCAGCTCCGTCCCCTCGGCCCGCCCCACCGCGCGCCACACAGCCAGGAGATTGGGCCTGACGGCCTCCTGGGGGCTAACCCAAACCCTAGGAGGGTCCCCAAGGGGACCATCCCAAGGTGCTTGGCGCCCCAACGCCGTGGATTGGGAACCTCCAACCCCAGCGCTGGACTCACCCTGCAGCCCCCCGCCACCGGGGCCGCTTCGGGCTCCGCCGGTCATTCAGGGGGGGAGAACAGGTAGGGCCCTCCGAGCCCCTGGCGAGCTTCGAAGGCCCCCTGCGCCAAAACACGTGGACCCACGCTCCTGCTCTCCAGCGCCCTCCCCTCGGCCCGCCCCCCGGCTCGCCACACCGCCGGTGGATCCTGCCTGCCGGCGTCCTGGGGGCTAATCCTAACCCTAGGTGGGCCCCCGAGGGGCCCCTCCCAAGGGTTCTGGCACCGCAACTCCGGGCATTGGGGACCCCCGAGCCCCAGGGCAAGACTAACACTGCTGCCCCTCCACCACCTGGGCCACTAGGGGCGCTGCCGCTCATTCAGGGCTGGAGAAAGGGCAGGGTCCTCTGAGCCCCCGCCGACCTTCGATGGCCCCCTGCCCCAAAGCGCTTGGGCCCATGTTCCCACTAGTCAGCGCCCTCACCTCAACCGGCCCCTCCGCTCGAAAGACAGCAGGCGGATCGGACCTGCCGGCCACCTGGGGGTAACCTTAACCCTAGGGCTGTCCCGGAGGGGCCCCTCCCAAGGGGTCTTGCGCGGCCATGCCGGGGATCCTGGACGTCCTAGCCCCAGGGCCGGACTCACCCTGCAGCCCCCTGGCACCCGGGCTGCTAGGGGCGCCGCTGGTCATTCAGGCGGGAGAAGGGGCAGGGCCCTCGGAGCCCCCGACCTCCTTAGAAGGCCCCGCGCCAAACCTGTGGGCCCACGGTCCGCTCGCCAGCTCCCTCCCCTCGGTCTGCCCCACGCCCCACTGCGAGCCACACAGCCAGGGGATTGGGCCTGAAGGCCTCCTGGGGGCTAACCCAAACCCTAGGTGGATCCCCGAGGGGCCCATCCCAAGGGGCTTGGCGCCCCAACGCCAGGGATTGGGAACCTCCAAACCCCAGCGGTGGACTCACCGTGCAGCCCCCCGCCATCCAGGCCACTAGGGGCGCCGCCGGTCATTCAGCGGGGGTGAAAGGGTAGGGCCCTCTGAGCCCCCGGTGTGCTTCGAAGGCCCCCTGCCCCAAAACACTTGGGGCCATGCTCTGCTCTCCAGCGCCCTCCCCTCAGGCCGCACACACCCCCCCACCACAACCCCACCCCCAGCCACACCGCCGGTGGATCCTTCCTGCCGGCCTCCTGGGGGCTAATCCTAACCCTTGTTCTGCCCCGAGGGGCCCCTCCCAAGGAGCCTGGCACCGCAACGCCGGGGGGATTGGGACCCCCGAGCCCCAGCGCTGGATTCACCCTTCGCCTCACCGCCACAGAGGCCATTATTGGCGCCGCCGGTCATTCAGAGCGGGAGAACGTGCAGGGCACTCTGAGCCCCTGACGACTTTTAAGGCCCCCCGTGCCAAAACGCTTGGGCCCACGCTCCCAGTCCTCAGCGCCCTCATCTTGGGCTGCCCCTCTGCTCGCTGCACATCCATCAGGTCGGGCTTGCGGGCCTCCCTGGGGCTAACACTAACTCTAGGTGGGCTCCTGAGGGGCCCACCCAAGGTGCCTGGCACCACAGCAGTGGAGTTTGGGGACCCAAGACCCAGCGCCATAGTCACCCTGCAGCCCCACGCCACCTGGGCCTCTAGGGGGCCCACCGGTCATACGGGGCAGGAGAAGGGGCAGGGCCCTCCTAGCCCCTGAGGATCTTCAAAGTCCCCCACGCAAAAACCTGTGGGCCCATGGTCCTGCTCGCCAGCTCAGTCCCCTCGGCCCGCCCCACCGCGCGCCACACAGCCAGAGGATTGGGCCTAAGGGCCTCCTGGGGGCTAACGCAAACCGTAGGAGGGTCTGCACCTCAGGAAAATAGCTTCTGTTGGAAACTGGCTGTTTGCCAAACGGGTCTCAGGGCCATGGGCCTCCGGTGTCCCTCCGGCTCCCCAAAGCACAGGGACGAGGTGAGGGGCTTGGACCATGCCTGGGGAATGTTGTCTCTTACACCTGGGTGTGTGGCATTTTGTTTACCTGGCTACCCCGACTTGGGATAGGTTTTCCACAGCAAGAGCATATTGTTTGTCGGAAGCCCTTTTTGCCCCAGGGGGTCTCTGGGCTGGGTTCCTTTGGGTTGAACTCCTGCTAGCAAAACCGCGGGGATGCGGGAAGAGCTCAGATGGTGCCTGGGCCCTGTGGTCTCTTACAGGTCAGTGTATGGCACTTCCTTCACATTGCCACAGGCACTTGGGAGAATGTCTGCACGTGAAGAAAGACTTTTTCCTGGGAAGCCGGTTTTTGTCAAACGGATCCAGTGCTGTGCTCCTCTCTTTTCACTCCTGCTGCCAGAAGCCCAGTGACGATGGGAGGGCTTAGCACATGGCTGGGCACTGTGGTTTCTTCCAGAGAAGTGGATGGCATTTGCTTTACCTTGCCACAACCACTTGTGATAGGGTCCGCACCTCAGGAAAACTGTTTCCGTTGGAAGCCGGCTTTTTGCCAAACGGGTCTCAGGGCCGTGGGTCTCGGGTATCCCTCAGGCTGCCAAAAGCACAGGGACGAGGTGAGGGGCTTAGACCATGCCTGGGGAATGTTGTCTCTTACACCTGGGTGTGTGGCATTTTGTTTACCTGGCTACTCCCACTTGGGATAGGTTTTCCACAGCAAGAGCATATTGCTCATCAGAAGCCGTTTTTGCCCCAGGGGGTCTTCGGGCTGGGTTCCTTCGGGTTGAACTCCTGCTAGCAAAATTGCCGGGATGAGGGAAGGGCTCAGACGGGGCCTGGGCCCTAAGGTCTCTTACAGATCAGTGTATGGCATTTCTTTCACCTTGCCACAGGCACTTGGGAGCATGTCTGCACGTGAAGAAAGACTTTTTAGTGGGAAGCCGGTTTTTGTCAAACGGGTCCCTGTGCTGTGCTCCTCTCTTTCCCTCCTGCTGCCAGAAGCCCAGTGAGGATGGGAGGGCTTAGCACATGGCTGGGCACTGTGGTTTCTTCCAGAGAAGTGGATGGCATTTGCTAACCTTGCCACAACCACTTGTGATAGGGGCCGCACCTCAGGAAAACTATTTCTGTTGGAAGCCGGCTTTTTGCCAAACGGGTCTCAGGGCCGTGGGCCTCGGGTGTCCCTCACGCTCCCAAAAGCACAGGGACGAGGTGAGGGGCTTAGACCATGCCTGGGCAATGTTGTCTCTTACACCTGGGTGTGTGGCATTTTGTTTACCTGGCTACCCACAGTTGGGATAGGTTTTCCACAGCAAGAGCATATTGCGCTTAGGAAGCCGTTTTTGCCCCAGGAGGTCTCCGGGTTGGGTTCCTTCGGGTTGAACTCCTGCTAGCAAAACCGCCAGGATGAGGGAAGGGCTCAGATGGTGCCTGGGCCCTGTGGTCTCTTACAGGTCAGTGTATGGCTTTCTTTAAACTTTGCCAAAGGCACTTGGGAGCATGTCTACACGTGAAGAAAGACTTTTTCGTGGGAAGCCGGTTTTTCTCAAACGGGTCCCAGTGTTGTGCTCCCCTCTTTTCCCTCCTGCTGCCAGAAGCCCAGTGACGATGGGAGGGCTTAGCACATGGCTGGGCACTGTGGTTTCTTCCAGAGAAGTGGATGGCATTTGCTTTACCTTGCCACAACCACTTGTGATAGGGTCCGCACCTCAGGAAAACTGTTTCCGTTGGAAGCCGGCTTTTTGCCAAACGGGTCTCAGGGCCGTGGGCCTCGGGTGTCCCTCAGGCTCCCAAAAGCACAGGGACGAGGTGAGGGGCTTAGACCATGCCTGGGCAATGTCTCTTACACCTGGGTGTGTGTCATTTTGTTTACCTGGCTACCCCGACTTGGGATAGGTTTTCCACATCAAGAGCATATTGTTCCTCGGAAGCCGTTTTTGCCCCAGGGCGTCTCCGGGCTGGGTTCGTTCGGGTTGATGTCTTTTGTCAAAACCGCCGGGATGAGGGAAGGACTCAGACGGTGCCTTGGCACTGTGGTCTCTTACTCGAACCGTACCCTAAGGGAACCCAAACACTATACCCTGACCCAGACCCTGACCCTGATCCTGACCATGACCCTGACCCTAACCCGAACCCTAACCCTAACCATAACACCTAACCCTAACCCTAACCCTACCCTGAGCCCTAACAATAACCCTAACACGAACCCTAATCCTAAACCGAACCCTAGCCCTAACCCAAACCCTACCCCTAACCCGAACCCTAACCGGAACCCTAACTCTAACCCTAACCCTAACCGTAACCTGAAATCTAACCCTATCCCGAACCCGAACCCTAACCCGAACCCTAAACGTAACCCTAACCCGAACCCAAACCCTATCCCTAACCTGAACCCGAATCCAAACCCTAACCCTAACCCGAACCTAACCCTAACCCTAACCCTAACCCGAACCCTAAGGGGAACTCTAACCCTAACCCGAACCCTAACCGGAACCCGAATCGTAACACTAACCCTAACCCGAATTCGAACCCTCACCTGAACGCTAACACTAACCCTAAACCGAAACCTAACCCAAACCCTAACCGTAACCTGAACCCTAACCCTAACCCTAACATGAACCCAAACCCGAACCCGAACCCAAAATCTAACCCGAACCCGAACCCGAACCATAACCTGAACCCTAAACCGAACCCTAACCCTAACCCAAACCTGAACCCGAACTCTAACCCTACCCGAAGCGTAACCCGATCCCTAACCCTACCCTAACCTGAACGCGAACCCGAACCCTAACACTAACCCGAAACCTAACCCTAACCCGAACCTAACCCAAATCCTAACCCTAAACCAAACCCTAACCCTAACCCGAAACCTAACCTTAACCCGAACCCGAACATTAACCGGAACCCTAACCCTAACCCAAACCTGAACCGTAACCCGAACCCTAACCCGACCCTTACCCTAACCCTAACCCTAACCCTAACCCTAACCCTAACCATAACCCTAACCCAAACCCTAACCCTAACCCGACCCTAACCCTAACCCTGACGCTAACCCTAACCCTAACCCTATCCCTAACCTGAACCCTAACCCTAACCCGAACCCGAACCCTAACCCGAACCCAAAACCGAACCCGGACACTAACCCTAACCCTAACCCTAAGCCTAACCCTAACCCAACCCGAACCCTAAACCTAACCATAACCCTAACCCGATCCCTAACCATAACCGTAACCCGACACTAACCCTAACCCTATCCCTAACCTGAAACCTAACCCTAACCCGAACCCGAACCTGAACCCGAAACCGAACCCGAACCTGAACCCTAATCGTAACCCGAAACCTAACCCTATCGCGAACCCGAAACCTAACCCGAACTCTGACTGTAACCCTAAACCGAACCCTAAACCTAAACCTAACCCGAATCCGAATCCAAACCCTAAACCTAACCCAAACCTAACCCTAACCCTAACCCTAAACCGAACCCTAAGAGGAACCCTAACCCGAACCCGAACCCTAACCTCAACTTTAACCCTAACCCTAACCCTAACCCTAACCCGAACTCGAAACCTAATCTGAACCCTAACACTAACCCTAACCCGAAAGCAAACCCAAACACTAACGCTAACCAGAACCCTAACCCTACCCCTAACCCTAAACCGAACCCTAACCCGAACCCTAACCCTAACCCTAACCCTAACCCTAACCCTAACCCGAACCCAAACCCTAAACCTCACCCTAACCATAAGCCGAATTGTAACCCTAACCCTAACCCTAACCCTAAAGCTAACCCGAACCCAAACCCTAACCCTAACCTGAACCTGAACCCTCAACCGAACATGAACCCTTACCCTAACCCTAACCCTAACCCTAACCCTAAACCTAACCCTAAGCATCACCTGAACCCTAACCCTGCCCCTAACCCTAACCCTAACCCTAACCCGAACCAGAACCCTAACCCTAACCGTAACCATAACCCGAACCCTAACCCTAACCCTACCCTAACACTAACCCTATCCCTAACCTGAAACCTAACCCTAACCCTAACCCGAAACCAAACCCAAACACTAATGCTAACACGAAACCTAACCCTACCCCTAACCCTAAACCGAAGCCTAACCCGAACCCTAACCCTAACCCTAACCCTAACCCGAACCTGAACCCTCAACCGACCACGAACCCTAACCCTAACCCACACCAAAACCTAACACTAACCTTAACCAAAACCCTAACCCTAATCTGAACCTGAACCCTAACCATAACTCTAAACCTAACCTGAGACCAAACACTAAACCTCACCCTAACCCTAAGCCGAACTGTAACCCTAACCCGAACCCTAACGCTAACGCTAACCCGAACCCAAACCCTAACCCTA